>NW_006159643.1:3420561-3433009 GCF_000334495.1 Tupaia belangeri chinensis
AAACATAGTAAATTGGGCTTATTCCATTATATGAACAATATATCTCTAGAGTGCATTCAACCATTTAGTAATTTTACTACCTATATTTTAAAATATAGCTATTGGGAAAATGCTACTTTGAAAATAATTTATTTATTTAACTTAATTTTATTGAGTAATTCTCAGGACCAGCTGGCAGATGAAAAGCAGAGAAAAGAGGCAGATCTCCAAATGAGAAAATACAACTCTGTAGATAAATAGTTTTATTTTAAAGCAATAAGTAAACATAAGATAGGATGTGAATGTAAAGGAGGGGAATAAAATATTGGAGGAATCTCATTCTGATTCCTGAAGGATGAGTAGAACTTTGTTAGATGGACAAGGTAGGAGTGGATACCGAGGTTTGTGGATGCAAATATGTAAGCCGGGTAGATAGAGATTCCAGGGAGAAGGAAAGTGCATGAACTGCTGTTTAATTTCCTAAGTGTAGTAATATTTTAATTGTAAACTCGAGCTAGCCATCAGGTCAATAATTCCCTAACAAATGAAAGTTTGTATATATGAGATTTCTGCTCATTTGGGTTTTGTTAACTCTGCTATTAATTTGTGGTAAAATAATTAAATTTGGACCAAACACTTTAAGGTTCTTTTTTCATTCCCTTTATTATTGTCATATTCTGCTTTGCTTTCTTTTGGTAACTGGCAAGTCAACATGCTAAGTGGAACCACACCATTTTTCTTATAATCTGTTTTAGTCCATCACACTACTAAGATGTGTTCAACCAAGCATGTGACATGACCCAGCGAATACAAGTGACCTCCCATGGTGAGGGCCCATGATACTCACTGGGTTATCTATGTGTGAAGAGCAGAGCTTTAATCTGTATTTTTTGGATGACCGCTTAGTAATAAAACAATAATGCATTCCTGTAGCTGGTGTTAAATTTGATGTCCTTAAATTGAGTCAGTGAAGGGAAGAGCAAGATAAATGTGCCTGTAGCAATGGACTAGTAAACTTTGTTTATTATTTCTGTTTGTTAACCAGAATCTTTAAAAAAAAAGCAAGAAGCAAATTGCAAAACTTATTTTGGGGGTACTGTAGTAGCATATTTGTCAAATGTTTTGGGAGATGGGTAGGTATGCTAATAAGTCTAAGGAACAGTGAGTAATAGGAAACAGGATCACAGATCTGAGGTGCTATGCGACTATGCATTCTAACCTTGGGACACTGGGGAGATGGGTAAAATCAATGAGGTTAGAGTCAGGAAAATGGAGAGAATGCGAAAGTTGATATAGGGAGGGATAATGAGACCAAAAAGTGGAATGATTAACTAGAGATGGTAGCAGGAGAGAGGAAAATTCAAGAATTATAGTGGATGATAAATTGAATGAATCAACATTCTGATTCCTGTTAAAATATTCAAATGCTACCGTGTGTTGAATTGTAATGGTGATGTCATGCATAAAAACATATTGAGCTACATTCAGGTCTCCTTAGGCTGCGATCTCTGGACTAAGTTCAGCCACGTTTCAGAAAAGAGACAAATTGCCAAGCATTCAGTGGAGAACAATACAAATGCTAAAAAGATCTTGAAAACATGAGCTCCAAGAGCAGCTTGTGAGACTTAGAAATTTCACTCTGTAAAGAATAAAATGATAGCCTTTTTGTATGTATGAAATGCATAATGTTAATTAAAAGGATAGAAATTGATTTCTTTCAATGGTTAGTACGAATAAGCAAAAAATAATAAATCTAAGTTTCACTGAGTAAAATATTAAGCATATTTTATAACTTCAGATAAATTATACGAAAATCTCTACCCTAAATTACTGCATCAGTTGTGCAGTTAACTATACAGAGATTATAATATGGCATTATAAGTTTTTCTCTAGGTAATAAGTTTAACTCTAAGTAATAAGTTTTACACATGAAATTAAATCAGTGTCCACAATAATGCATTTTTCAAATATAGTTCAGGAGCACAATTTAATGGTTTAAGCCAATATGGAGTAAAGATTTAAAGTATTTAGTTTAAAGAATTACTCAGTAGGTAGTGATAGCTATTCCCTATAAATATTGAAGACTGATGTCCTTATTCTATTTTAAAATTCCTAGAAAACAATGTAATGGGTATTCAAAAAACTCACAGATAATGTCAATTATGAAAGAATTGTGCATGAGTTTCAATTTATTTTGCACCAAAATAAACTCATACTTTAATTTTAGTCTTTCACTTACTTCTTGAAGTCCTCTTATACATAGTAAATTTTTATTAACTTGAAATGAACTGAAAATTCATTTTGAAATGGAAACAATTTAGACTATTCTATAATGAAAATGATAAGTAAAGGAGTGACTTTGGGGGAACCAGCAGTTAGCGTAATGGCTATGTCACTGGACTCCCACGTAGTCCACCGCGGTTCGCGTCCCGGACCCGGTGGCTTAAAACTCACGCTGGGCGCGTGTGCGTGCATGCCCAAGATCCCGAGAGGAGAATGGAGGAGAAGGGATTGCGGCGTGACCATCCCCCCTGGGGGGTGATTTCTCACTTTCTGTCTCTCTGTCTCTCTCTGTCTGTCTGGTGAGCGCATGCACCCTGTAGCGAAAACCTCTCCAAAAAAAAAATAATAATAATAATAAAAGGAGTGACTTTGAAAATTAGGAATATATATGATACATAAGCTTCATTATTTGTTCAATTGATTATAATGTTATTAGTATTTTCTTTTGTAATAATCATAATTGAAACTGTTGCTAGTCATATACTTTACTGAGTGTTTCATACATTTCAGGCACTAAGTGTTTTTTGTGAATAATCTTATTTATTTATTTTTTTAGAGAGATTTTTGCTATAGGGTGCCTGTGCTCGCTGGAGAGACAGAGACAGGGAGAGAAAGTGAGAAATAATCCCCTAGGGAGGATGGCCATGCCGCAATCCCTACTCCTCCCTACTCCTCTCAGGATTTTGGACATGCATGTACCTACTGTGAATTTCAAGATACCAGATTCCGGACTCAAACCATAGTCAACCATGTGGGAGTACTATGCCTTAACTGCCATGCCACCTGCTGGTCCCTATTTTTATTTTTACTGAAAACAAATTCATTAGGCAAGGAGGCATTGAGCATAAACCTGTGGTATATAAAAATGATTTCTTTATAGCATCTTTTCTCAAAATTAGATACTCTGTATTTTTAAAAAATTTAGCTGACTGGAAAGAATCTGTACAGACATAAGAATATTGCTAAACATTTAATTGTTTTTTTCAGCTCATCAGATTGTTTTGTTTTCACTTGCTGAGGAAGAGCAAAAATTCCACTTATTTGATTAAGCTCCTTCATCAAAGCTTTAGGGAATCTTTATTCTAAGATTATAGTATATTACTAAACAAATATTTTGGAAAAGCTATGTAGAAAATGAGTAATATAGAAATGTAGTGAGCATACTTACTCTTGGAATCAATTGTATCATGAATTTCTTTGTTAAACTAAAAATCATTTTCATATCCAGTAAGCACTACCTGACATACTGTATACCTGTAAGTTTTTATCTATTAAGATTCCTCAAGTAGTTACTAGAGTTGAACATAACAGGGCACATTTTTCCCTCTTTTCCTAAAGCCTTTCTGGGATGACACTGAAAGTACCACTTCTCCTTGCCATTTGGAGAAGTCAGTATATCCTAGCTCAGTCCCGTCCATCATGGAATAAATATTTGACTGGAAGACTTACTTGAGGGACTAATCTGTTTGTATTATTAATTTACTTTTTTTGTATAGCAGAACTTTAATTGGCCCTAGAGCTAATATAACTCCAGTAAGTGCTATTTCTGTTCATTTTCTTACAGTCACATTTAGTTTTAATCTAAATGCATTAACGATTTTATATTCTAATTTAAAATGCAGAAATAATCATACACTTGTTTTCCTTTGCCCAGTGCATTGGACTTTTTCCTGAAATGCTGCTTTTTAAAACGTTACGTTACTAGCCATGTGCACAGGCCAACAGTCAATAGCATTTATTCAAGGTATTTTTATTTTTACAGAAGTATTCTTTTGAAGGTGACCTGATTTAATTTAACTTTTTTCTCTATAGTGGAATTGCTTTTCCCTCATTTCTTCCAATAGTAATTTTCTTATCATGCTACTATTGTTTGCCTAATATTATACCAATTTTAGGCATAATACTATTGAACTCCTCTGTCATCTATTAAAAGATATTCCTATTGATTATAGGATAACTCTATTTTGACAGCCTGAGTCTTTGTCACAGTACAAGTGCTAAGTGAATATAGATTTACATGGGCAACTCAAGGCTCAATGGTGATTATTCTTACAATAGTAATCATTATTATTTACTGAAACAGAGCTGAGAGCTAACAAAAAAAATATTCATAGTTTCTAAACATTCTTCCTCACAGTGAGTAGATTATACCGATAGAAAAGATACAGTGAGTATAAGGTTCATTGCAATTGCTAAGGCACCATAAGAAGAGATTTCCTCCCCATTTTTTCCCAAGTGGTATAAACATTGCTATTATCATTGAAGATAGACATCCAACAAGACCAACATATTTAAAAATTTACTGCTTCTAATTAAAGCTTAGGACTGATCCTACACATATGATTGACTCTATCTCAAAATAAAAATGAAAACAATTCATATTAGTCTTCTAATGATATGATAACATTTATTTACCATTGTGATAATACACATATTATATTGGGTTAATTAGTAGCCTCTAGAAATTCTAAACCCTGCCTGTGATTGCAAGGTTATATAGAAATAGGGTCTTTGGAAGTGTAAGTGAGTTAAGGATCTCAAGATCATCCTGGATTTAGGGAGAGTCATAAATCTCATGATCAATATCCTTGTAAAACACAGAAGATACGGAGAAATACAAGAGTAAGAAGAGACTAGAGTAACATATCTTCATGCCAAGGATCACCAAGGGTTGCCAGGGCCACCAGGAGCTAGAGAGAGACATGAAACAGATTCTTCTTCTAAATTGTCAGAAACAACCAACCATGTCTGCACCTTGATTTCAGGCTTCGGCCATCAGACCTGGGACAGTACATTTCTGTTTTAAGCCACCAAGTCTAGAGTAATTTATAGCAGACTTCGGAAATTAACACACGTAATCTTTGGTTCTCTCTTTTATATTCAAAAGTTGACTTATAATCAGTACTTGGAATTGTTTTTCTTTGTTTGATGGACTATCAGTATGCTATTAGAAGTGAATCTTTTAATTTTAACTACCTTCACACTACTTCTACTTAAAATTTTCAACAAAGAAAGGAAGAATAAAACTCACCGAGGAGGCAGTGTATGTTGCTTGCAAAATTCATACAAAATTATAGTCAGCCCCCATAATGTTTTTATTATTATTTTTAATTGCAGTATGATGAAAAACAAAGCAAAACAGAACTACCCACAGGAGTGGTCCATGGCACGAAGAAAGACTAATATAGAGGACTTTCCTTAAAATTCGGTCCATTCTCGTACTCACACTATCTTTCTTTATCTTTCAAATGACTTAAGATTCTTTTTATTATTAAAAAATTAACAGAGAAAAATTGAAGTGACTGCTGTTTAGTTCTTACATATAAACATTCTTATTTTACCCTGAAATACACTGCCATCGTTCAGTGTATACAAATTTTTCTCATTTCACCTCAGACATGTGCAATTGCAATGTTATAATGATCAATAAGTCCTGCCAGTTATAAGTACATATGCATATATAAATTTCATATATTTTAATTATTTCAGAAAATAATAAATGATGTCAACTGTTTATTTTTTTCTCAGGTATATTCTGTCCCAGTGCAAAATGTACTTTTTTGCATAATTTTTACTTTTTCACCTATTTATGCCATTCTCCTGTTTTTTTTTTTTTTTTCCAGAACTCAAATTGTTTTGTTTTTAAATATTTTCTCTTACTTCATATAACAGGACAGGATTATTCATCACTATTTTTAAGTGATTATCCTTTAGCGAATTTAATTGTATGATACTTATTCTTTAAAACACACATACATCTTCCATCTATTTACTAGATTCATCATGCTTTATCTGCCTTTTCACATGAAAAATATAACAGGAGGTAAAAATATATTTCAGTGAAGCCACCAAATAGCTAATATTTGATGTGAATATAAAGAACTTCTTTAGTTTGAAAAAGTATAGCAATTTATTTTAGAGTGAATTTATCAATTAAAACTATAAAAGCCTCCAAAATTATGTTTTGGGCAACACACAAACATAAACACACACACATAAATAATAAAATTTGCTTTGCCCTAAATAAAATCTCTTTTTGGTTGGGGCCCTTTCAGGTAAGAAAAATATATTACTCATTACCTACTCATGACAGCTTAGTGGCTATACCAAAAAAAAAAAAAAAAATTAAATTGCTCTAGTCAGTTCCTTTCAGGCTGGAGAATCAGCCTGTTAACCTCAGTAACCTTGACAGTGCATTAGAGATGAAGGTAAACCACATTTGCACTGATTCTTCACATTTGTGGAAGTTCTACTTTGATGGATACACTAAGTCTGTGTAATTTTTCAACCTTTGTATAAAGAATAGAAAAGACAATGACTATTGCCGTAAATTATTCTTGGGCAACAAATGTTATTTACAAGGTGGAGCCCAATATAAACCAGTGGAGTTTTCATAGACACTCAGAATCGGGTCATGATATGAATGAGAACAGCGCTTATGTATTTCCTATTGCAACTAATGTATCATTTCATTTAATCTTTCATCTTAACATTTGAGCTAAAGTACAGGTTCCTTTTAAGATTCAGAGGCTTCATAGCAAGAATTTAGATCTACAGTTCCCTGGTCAAGGCTAAGTGAAAAAGAAGCTTAAATAGGCAGTCAGATAGAGCTAATAAGTTGAAAGGTCATAGATAATAGGCAGGTGAGTATCAGGAAATACTTGATGTCATCTTTAACAGAGCCAGCTATAAATAATGCAGTTTATCAGCTATTTCACTTCTACTACAATTGCATACTTCTTAAGTTTTAAATTATGTTTTAATCTTAGAGCTATTTATATTAGCAACCTAGAACTCTATATTAATTTTTCTACTTTAATAAATTAATTTTTAGCTATATGGGTTTGATTGATTCTGGATCTACTGCAGGAAAGTCAGAGGGTTCTAAGTTATGAAATGTTAAATATTCATATTCTAGGCTTTTTGGTAGAATATATTTAAAATTCAGGCCAGGGCCAGAAGGCCACATGGTAATTAAGGTGTTGGACTCCCACATGGCTGACTATGGTCTGAGTCCCTGACCTGGATACCTGGATGCTTGAAAATTACACTGGGTGATGCGCATGCCTAAAATCCCAGCAGGAGGAGAAAGAAGAAGGGATTTGGGGTGGCAATCCTCCCCTGGGGGGGGGGGAGGGCAAGTGATTTTTCACTTTCCCTTTTACTATCTCTCTCTGTCTCTCCTGTGACCACACGCTATGGCAAAAACCCTAAAAAACAAACAAAAAAAATCAGGCCAAATAAAACCATATTTTTAAAAGAAGTATTTAATTTTATTTATTATAGTATTATTTTTAAAAACTTTCTATAGGGGACATTTACTCTCCATAGAAAGTGAGAGAGAGAGAGAAAGTGAGATAGTAAGCTGCTAAATTTGGGACTCCAATCATGGTTGACCATGTGGAAGACTAGCACCTTAATCACTATGTCATCTGCTGGCCCCCAAAGACAAATTTGAAATGAATTTTCTCTCTAATTACTTGTCTTTCTTCCTTTACATTTTGTAGGTCTTCACCATTCTTGTTTTGTTATTCGCTCTGAATCTTTTGGCCTGTCTACATTTCTCCCTTGTGTTCTTCCTGCCTTGTTTCTCTAATGTCTCCTTTTTGTTCACTTCTTTTCTGAGTCACTCAGTTTCTTACATTTTTGTGCCTTGGCAATTACTTTGTATATAGTGGCTTGATATCCCAGATACAAAACCCTAATTCTCTGACCACCTAGTTGCATGGCTTCAATAAGTAACAGATACTTCATTATAAGGGCTTCAATGTTTAAAAAAATAATTGTATATATATTATTTCAACTTAGATAAAGGAAATATTCCTTTCAAAGTATATTCGCTTTAATTTTAGAACTAAAGGAAATACAGGGCCTGCCCTGTGGTACAGTAGTGAAGTCTTGAGCATATGGAGCTGGATTCCACGTGGCCAGCTGCAGTTCAAATCTAGGCCATGGCAACTACAAAACACTCTTAAGTACATGTTTGTGTGCCCCCAGACCCTGACCGAAAAATGGAGGAAAACAGATTGTGGTATGACCGTGCCCCTTTGGGGGTTGCTTTCTGTCTCTCTTCCTTCCTGTTTCTCTTCTCTCTCTCTGGCTAATACATGCTTCCTTTGAAAGTTAAAACAAACAAACAAACAAAAAACAAAAAAAAAAACAAAATTAAAAGACGTTATTTTAAAATATAATCACTTGATGTATTCAGAATATTAAGAGTTAAGAAGATCTTTTCTCTCCCCACCAGCCATTTTTTATTATGTACAGAAAGAGAAGCATATGCTACTTGGCAAACGTGTAAATTAAAACGTTAAGAAGTATTGAACATAATTTCTGAACACGTTCAGTGGAGCTGTATTTGCTCTGTTGATTAGGTTTCTCCAGTATTAGATTTTTGATGTCCAAAGGGCAGTGCAGTGAACTGTCTCTCCCTCTTCTGAACCTTTACTATTCTCCTGCTATACTTACGGTCCAAGGGGAGTGAGCCAATGCTGTTTGGAACCCGGTGAGAGAATTGCCTAGAAACAGAGCAGCACTGGCCAGAGTACAACACGTCCCCAGCTGATAGCACTGCTGCCCAGTGACCTTTCCACCAGTCACTTGCTCCACACTTCACATGGGACTCTCTTCTTCCTCTGTCAAGCACGTAGTGGAGATACCTAGAAGCAATATCCTTTCTGGTTGCCAGAGCTTCTATATAAATTCAGTGGCATCATTTTGATTGATAAGTATACCAGTAAAGTTAGTGGGAATATAAAAGTGTTTTTATTGTTGTGCCTTAAACTTCAGCTGTATTGTCAGTCACGTTTTTTAATAAATTACTCATTCGCTTTCAGTGAGATTGTTTAAAAATGTTATTGCTGTTTTATTTCATTACTCATTTGGGAAAGACCAGAGTATTGGTTGTTATTTTATTCTAATAATAACAGTAATAAAAATAAAAAGGAGAAGGAGAGTCCTTACCACATATTGAGACAATTTTCTATGTCTCAGCATTGGACTGTGGATATATACGGGGTAGATAACGCTTGTGCTTACCTCTGTGCTAAGCACTGGACAGACATTCCTTCATGCAATCGTTGTAACAGCCCTATAAGGAATTATTATCCCCATCTTTCCATATGAGGAAGCACATTTAGGTGTTAAATCACGTAGACCTTCTACGCAGCTGTAAGTTTTATTCAACCAGGTTTTCTTAGCTGCAAGCTAGGGGCTAAACAATGAGGATAAAATGAATTGAGGGTAAGAGACACTGTGCACAAGCCTACCTTTGTGAAGGTTGTTTTTCATTTGATATTTTAAAGTAATGAATTGTCTTCCTTGGGACAGATGAGAGTACAGACATGAGCAAGACAGAAGATTTGGAGTGTTGGCAAGCAAAGCTCCACCAAAGCTTTTAATGTTTAGTTAGAGGAGGCAAATTATTTTTCATATAAATGAATGAATTATAAATTAATTAAAGCTAATTACGTGTTAGGCCCCTCTTTATATAAATGCATAGGTTGTGCTGTTGACTGAAAGAGGTGCTCTTAAAGAGACTAGTGGATTGAGAACTCTTTTTCATTATATATGAAAGTAATTAGTTCTACATTTCAATGTTATTACGATCACTAATGAAAAGAATCTTGTACTAACAGAGCAGGAAAGGGACTTCAGAACTCATGTACTTTAGCCCTGTCCAATTAGGATAAAAAATGAAGCCCAAAGCAATGACCTTGACTTGCCCAGATCAAGAGGAGTTACTGGCCAAATTAGGCCTACTGAAGAAAACCTACTTACAGGTAGACCAATATCATGATCAAGTATCGCTTTTTTATTTTCTTCAGCAAGTATAATTTTCCTATGGAAAATATCTTAAATTGATCTTAAAAATTATTCTTACCTATTATTCCATGGCTCTTTTATGTATTGGATGTGTTTTATTCCAGTAGTAACACAATATTGCTTTATAAATGTAATTATACCTTTACTTATTTCCAAAGTAATTACCAAAGTAATTAAATTATTAAGTTTGAAATATATAGGTTACAGAATAAAAGACTAGCTATCTATTATGCTCACATCTGGAGGCAAATGTTAATATTCTATAATTCTTTCAGTCTTTTTTCCTAAGAACATAAATATTATCTTACTTTTTAAATTATTTATTTAAATCCATGTGTTATTATTATTTTTAATTTGACTAGAGAGAGACAGAGAGACAGAAAATGAAAGCGAGATTAATTTTTAAATAATTATTTTGTTTATTATCATTATTATTATATTTTAATTTTAACAGAGAGAGAGAGAGAGAGAGAGAGAGAGCAAGAGAGGGGGAGAGTGAGAAAACGAGCCACTAGGTCCAGGACTTGAATCATGATCAGGCATGCGGGAGCCCAGTGTGTCAATCATCATGCCACCTGTTGGCCCCAGATTATCTTATTTATTTTTTAAGTTTATTTATTTCACGAGACGAACACTGGAGAGAGAGCATACATACTCAGCAAGATCCTGACCCTGCAATACACCTCAGCCAGCCCTAGAACCCGAGTACCTGTGTGCCTGGCATATTCAGGGAGGTGTCCAGATGCGACTCTGGAACTTCCTCCATGTCAGCTCAGAGAGCATCCTCTTTTACTTTTGTGCCACCATCAACCCCTCATTATGTTATTTTTTAAAACTTAACACAGTGGTATGATATGTGTTACATATTGACATGTGTATTATATTCTGTCTTCAATATAGTTTTTCATATCCTTATATTAATCTATGACATCCTCGTATATCGTTATTTGTATCTTAAACTCACTCCTTATTGTTGAATTTCTGCATAAGTCCAAGTGTTTTTACCTTAAAAAATAATATACGAATGAAAACTTTCATAGCAAAGTCTGTGGAAGTTGTCTTAATTATATATCTTAATTTTATTACTCTGCTTCACAAATTTCCATCTGATAACTAAATGGCCAATTGGTTGTGATTTATTGTGGTATTACTCCGTCATTGATAGGAACTAAATTGTTTTCACCTGAAACTTATAGGCCGCAATCCTAAACCCGGATGCGATGGTGTCATAAGATGAGATCTTTGAATAATTAGGCCATGAGGGTAGAACCATCACAAATGGAAGTAATGCACTATAAAAGGATCTCAGAAAGCCTTTCCACCCCTCTGTCTGCAATGGAAAGATAGAAAAGTCGGCAGTCGATAGCCTGAAAGCGGGACCTCATTACCTGACCACGTTGACACCCTACTTTGTTTTCCAGCCTCCAGAACTGTGAGAAACAAATTTCTGTTTTTTATAAGCCACCAAATCTATGGCACTTTGTTGTAACAGTCTAAACTGCCTAAAACAACCATTATTACTTAACTCAGTAACAGAATATTTTCTGAAAGATACATGTCTTTAGCTTTCCACCTGTTTAATTTTTTAAACTTCTACCTCCAAAGCATGTAGTTTTTCGTTATTTGCTTTTAGCAAGATAAAAAAAAAAGAAATATATCACAGAAATATGAAAATAAATGATTTGGAAATGATATAGTTAACTATGCTTTCAAAAGTTTTATTATGCAAATGAACTCTGTCCTAATCCTATTTAAAATGACAATGAAATAAAAACTGTAGTACAAGTTATACTAATTAGGTAATAATTTCTGCAGAAGATAAAGGCATTTAAATTTTGCTAAGCAGTACCCCATGCATTTCATATGTGGGTAACTAGGAGGACTAGCTCACTGCTTCTATATACCATGTCATCCTACCTAGAGAAAAGAGAGCACAGCTTTCTTTCCCAGCTGATAACATTTCACTCAAAGATTTACTTCTGAGACAGCAGTTAAGGAGAAATTACCATGGGATGTTCACATCTTCATAAACAATTTTCATGTTCAGTAGGAGGGGCTCTCTCTCCCGTCAATCCTGAAATCAAAGGTCTCCTAAGACTCGTTTGTACCATTCACAACTATGGGTTCTGTGAGTTTTTTAGCTCATGCTTTACAAATAAATGAGCTTTTTCGTTTGTTCCTAATGACTTCAGTTTACACACAGAGATCTTAAACTGTCCCAGAGCCATCACTGTGTTAAATGTTATTAGAACAGTTTTACAGATTTAGCCGCAAAAGAGGGGTTTCATTAGCAGTGGGAGTCATAGGGAGCTGAGGGCCCTTGCCATAGTCAGTGCTTACCAATCTCGTTTTATTTTCAGCA
>NW_006159643.1:3433040-3501634 GCF_000334495.1 Tupaia belangeri chinensis
AATGACCTTGTGGACTGTACATTGATTCTTTATCTAGGGCATGGGAAGGGAAGATAAAGAGTTGATGAAGTGGAAGAAGATGCTAGAAACATTGTATCAGTGTTCTTGGGCCTATCAACTTTCCCTTGGCTCTTCCAAGGAACCATGTGAACCTATGTAATTGTAGTTGCTAAACTTTGCTAGTAGAGTCATTTTGTTTCTGTAATATGAGGGATTTATATCTGAGATTTAGGATTGTTTTTCAATGGACCATTAATAGGGTTCAGATGATACGTGTAAACATAGGTTTTCATTTTCACACATTTAATTTAATACAGCTACTATGTGCATAAGGACAGCTTCTGACAAGACCAACACTTGACCTGCAGTGTCCTGCGAAGCACATACAAACTATGCAGTCTTTCTCTTGTTTTGCAACTGGAGACCCAGATTCAGAAACTACCCCATTCTAGGCAGCTTTATCTTGAAAGGCCTCATCCGTCCAGGACTTTTGTTACATCCTTTCAGAGAGATCTGCCAGTTATTTTGTCCAACACTGAGCATCTTTTCCAGAGTTCCCCTCTGCTCTGAGTATGACCAACTTCCCATATAGAAGTGCTTTAAATGTACTGCTGACTTACGTATTTTTCAGTCACCCAGGTCTAATGAGTATTACTTCAGTGCTGGTGAACAGAATGAATATTTATTTTTAGAAATCTCTTTTTGCCAACATCAAGTATTTCTGAAAGATCACTAATTAAACTCTAGATTTGAAAAAGTAATTAAAAATATTTAAAAAGTTAGAAGTTACATCTGTGGCCACTTCAGTTTGAAAAACACATTGGGTGCATGTGCATACATGTCTAAATTTCAACGGTGGAGGGTGGGGGTGGAATAGAAAAGGGATTGTAGTATGACCATGCCCCAGGGGTGTGCTTTCTCATTTTCTCTTTGGCAAGAACCCTCTGGCAAATTAATTTAAAAAATTACAGGACCAGCAGTTAGCATAATGGCTATGTCGCTGGACTGCCACGTAGTCGTCCACAGTTCTCATCCCGGGCCCGGTGGCTTAAAACTCACGCCGGGCGCATGTGCATGTGTGCCCAAGATCCCGAGAGGAGAATGGAGGAGAAGAAGGGATTGCAGTGTGGCCATCCCCCCTGGGGAGTGATTTCTCGCTTTCTGTCTCTCTGTCTCTCTCTGTCTGTCTAGCGAGCACAGGCGCCCTATAGCAAAAAACCTTTCCAAAAAATAAATTAATTAATTTAATAAAATAAAAAATTACATGTTCATCTTAATAGGTACAGAATAAGAGTTTGACAACATTCAACACACGTTTTTGATAGAAACTATTAACAGGACCATCCAGGTGTTGCAGTGGTTAAGGTACCTGGATCTTGCATGGTCAATTCCTTGGTTCGAGCCCTGGACATGATGGCTTCAAGAACATGCCACGTGCATGTGTATACATGCACAAAATCCTAAGAGGAGACTGGAGAAGGGATTGTAGTGTGGGTATCCCCCCCAAAAGGATCATTTTTCACTTTTTCTCTCTCTCTTTCTGTTTCTCTCTGGGAGTGCACACATACTATAGCAAAAATGAAAAAACAAACAAACAAACAAATAAACAAAAAACCTGTCAACCAAAAATGAACAGAAAAATGAACAGAAGGAAAGTACCTCAACGTAGAAAGGCCATATATTAAAAACCCATAGCTAACACACTTGACATTGAAATACTGAAATTTCTTCCTCTAAAATCAAGAACAAGTAAAAGGTACCCCATCATGCATTTGTATTCAACATTGTACTAGAAATGTTAGCCAGGAAATTATGTGAGAAAATTAAATAAAACATATCTTAATTGGGAAGGAAAGGTAAAATTATTACTGTTTGCAGATGACATTTTCTTATACTGAAAAATTTCTGCAGACTCAGCCCAAATGCTGTTACAACAAATAGACAGATTTAGAATAGTTGCACAATACAAAATCTACATACAACATTAGTAGTGTTTCTATACTAACAACAAACCATCTGAAAAGAAACCAGAAAAACAATCCTATTTATAATAGCACTGAAAAAGAATGAATTATGTAGGAATAAAGTTAAGGAAGGAAATGAAACACTCGTATACTAGAAACTGTAAACATGGGTAAAAATAATTTAAAAACACAAATGGAAAGATTATTTTATGTTCATAGATTGGAAGTATTAATATTTTAAAAATACCAATATTACCCAAAGCAACCTAAAATTCAATACAATTCCTATAAAATCTCAGTGGCCTTTTTTACAGAAATTTTAAAAATCTATAATTCGTATGGAGCTAAAGGCATAACCAAAGGAATCATTTTTTTTTCTTTTTGAGAGGTTTTTCACTATAGGGCGCGTGCGCTCGCCAGACAGACAGAGAGAGGCAGAGAGACAGAAAGCGAGAAATCACCCCCCAGAGGGGATGGCCACGCTGCAATCCCTTCTCCTCCATTCTCCTCTCAGGATCTTGGGTATGCACGCACACGCGCCCAGCATGGGTTTTAAGCCACCGGGTCCAGGACGCGAACTGCGGTCGACTACATGGGAGTCCAGTGACATAGCCATTACGCTAACTGCTGGTTCCCCGCCAAAGGAATCTTGAGAAAGAAGATTGATACTGGAGGCATAATGCTTAGAGATTTCAAAATATATTACAAAGCTACAGTAGTCAAAATTGTATGGTACTGGCATAAAGACAGACATATGGGCCAGTGGACAAGAATAAAAAGGTTAGGATAAAAACATCTTTGGTCTTCAGTAAAGGTGCCACAGATATACTATGGGAAAAGGATTGTCTCTTCAACAAATGGTACTGGGGAAACTCGATATCGATATGCAAAGAAATTAAATTGGATTCTTATTTTATACCATACACAAAGCCCAACTCAAAACAAATTGAAGACTTTAATGTAGGACCTGAAACTACAAACTCCTAAAAGAAAATCTAGGGAAAACTTCATGGCATCAAACTGTCAATAATTTCATGGATATGACATCATAAGCACAAAGCAATCAAAAGTGAACAAATAATACTACATGTGGCTCTGTACTACAAAGGAAACAGTTAATAGAGTGAAAAAGCCATCCTCAGGATGAGAGAAAATACTTGTAAGCCATATATGTAATAAGAGGTTAATCTTTGAAAGTACGTAAAATGTATTTATTGTACCTCAATAGCAAAAAATAACTTTTCGCCAAACATTTTAATTACTTTTAGGAAAAGACAATAGTATATCATTAGCCATTTCTTGGCATCATAAATTTTGTATGATTCTTTTACACACCTTGTTTACCACCATGATATCCTGATTGTAGCCCTACTAAGCCACTGATTAAAATGAGATTCAGATCTTCTCACAGGTCATCAGTCTCTTCCTCCTGTTTTCCCAATATTCCTTTACCCACACAACATTTTAACCATCAAAACCCTAAAACTTTAGAAAGTATTGTCACTTTGGACACCCTGAGAAAGCAACTTATAATTTTTGTCACATTCAAATGAGAAAAACGTTATTTTACTATTAGATTAATAATAAATATTACAAATGGTAGTGTTAAATAAAATTTTTTAATATTGGAATATTCTATCACAGAACATTTTAATAGAGCAGTAAATATGGATTATATACTGATACTTAATAATAATAAGTGGAAAAATCACTACTGGACCAGATCCATGGCACAGCTATGAAGAGCTAAGAGAAGCCAAATCTCACAAGGGGGCCAAGATCCAAATCACTGGCTGATCAACCTGAAGCAAGCCTGGCTTACGAATAAGTGTCCTAGAGCCAATGGCTGGAAGATTAGGAAAAGGGAACAGACACGCTGTGACCAGACCTTGTGGAAGGTGCTTCTCTTTGTCTCTCATGAATGATCTATCATAAAGGAAAAAAATACTATGAGAAGTAGGGTGAAAATTTGCAATTTGTTAATAGCCAAGTCTAATGAAATGTACTAGTGTTTTATTTTTTACTGTAATATCACATATTGAAGTGAAAGTAAAATTTTAGTCTATCTTTAATAGTCATTTTTACCGACAGAAAAAATTACTTTTTACTTTTTCAAAATTTCCTTATGTTTTATTTTATTTTTGTCATCTATATTTATAATCTTCTAGTTTCCAAACTTCGGAAAAAAATTACTCTTGCATAAAGTTAGCTAAGCATTTAGGAAAAAAATGTTTCTGTCTTATCCAACCAGTGTTGATTCAACCAGTGCTTCGTTGTCATTCTTGTGTCTACTAATTACAAAGCAAAATGTTTTCATAAAAAATTATGTTCATGTTGGGGAAAATATAATATCTTGTTTTTATTAGTTTCTGAAATAGCATATTTATTTCCATATTATTTCAAAAGCAGAAACAGAAGTTGTATTCAAAACTCTTTTTAAAATAATAATTACTTTATTTAACTTTATTTATTTACTTTAATTTGACCAGAGAGGGGCAGAATGTGTGTGAGAGAGAGAGAGAGAGAGAAAGAGAGAAAGAGGAAAAGAGAGAAAGAGAAAGAATGTGAGAAAGCAAGCCAACAGGTCCGGGACTGTAATCGTGGTCGGCCATGTGGGAATCAAGCACCCTTCATCTTCATACCACCTGCTGGTCCTGAAAATATTTTTTGAATACAGACATTATTGTATTTATTTAGTCACACATTTTTTGAGTATTTTACCATGTAATGGATCGTCAAAAGCTTCATGAAAAGTGTATAGTCTGAAAACACTATGCATGGATTTAAATTTGTTTACACCAAAATAAACCTATACTTTAATTTCATGTTTCAATAAACTTTATAAAGTTTCCTTTTACAGTATTCTCTTTCAAGTAAAATCTAATGTATTAAATCATCTTTTTTTTTATTGAGAGCTGTTTTTTTTTTTTTTTTTTTTTTTGAATAGGGAGTGCGCACTAGCCAGAGAGACAGACAGAAAGAAAGGAACCACCCCCCCCCCCAGGGTGGCCACACCACAATCCCTTCTTTTTCATTCTCCTCTTGAGATCTTGGATATTAATGCACATGTGTCTGGCGTGAGTTTTAATTCACCAGGTCTGGGACTTAAACCACAGTCGACTATGTGGGAATCCACTGACTAACCATTATGCCATCTGCTGGTCCCTGACTAAATCATCTTTTTAAAACTAAGTATAGGGACCAGCAAATGGCATAGCTGTTACATTGTTGGATTCCCTCAGGGCCAACTGTAGTTCAAGTCCTGGTGGTTTGAAACTCATGCCGGGCACATGTGTGTGCATGTTTCAAAAACTGGGAGGACAAGGGATTGTGGTGTGGCCATCTCCTCCCTGGGGGTGATTTCTCACTCTGCCTCTCACTGTCTCTGTCTCTTCTTTCTCTGTCACTCTCACTGGTAAGTACACATGCTCCAAAGCAAAAACCCCTACAAGAAACCGACAAAATAACTAACTATAGGGAAGCAGCATCTGTCTTCATTTTCCATACTATGAAGTTTTTAATTAACAGAAAACCACCATGGGTTGCTTCTTTAGAATACCATTAAATGTTAGAGACATCGTCTACTGTACAGGAGTATCACTACTGGATGAGGATGTCTGGGAATTCATATGGATGAAATTCCACTCCACCACAGCAGTTTCTGAGAAGAAAATATTATTGGAAGCTTTAACATGCAGTGATGACAGGAATTTATTAAATAGGTGGGTCAATTTATTTTTGAAGTTTAGTTGTGCAGTAAAAGTATGCTCCATAGTCAAACTGATCTGAAGTTGCTTATATTTCCTTGAATGTATGTTAGTTATTCTAAAATGTATCTTTCTAAAGATAAGGGGAATTACCAGGTTAACATAAGTAAAGCTATTTGACTTTGAGAGATTTATCCTTATGACTATTTCATGTAATTTTTCTCTGTGTATAAGCAAGAAAATATTTGATATGAAATAAATGTTATTATAAAAGATTTTAAGGGGGAGTTCATCTCATCAAACCAGAATAGTGATTTCTCTATCCACACATTTTTTTGAGTTTAATTAATATATTTAACTAAAGTACTGTTATTTGATCTCCCCCCTTTTATAATCAGACATTTGTTCTGTTGATAAATTTGTATTACTGAAATTTTCACTGGACTATTTACCTGAAAACTATGTCATTTTAGGTCATGTAATTTTATTAAGATTATAAAAATGTTTAAATTATTGAACTAAAATGTTCTCCACAATTCTACTCTTATAGGCTTCTAAATCTGTCACTAAATTCGGAGGTGGTGCTGGATCAAGATGCAATTGATGTGATAATTCATGTAGCTCGAAATCCACATGGCCGAGACCTTGCCTGGAAGTTTTTCAGAGATAAATGGAAGATATTAAATACCAGGTAGAAATAAGGATTCAATCATTCATACTTGAATAAGTAAATTAAAACTGACATGTAAGGAATAAAGAAAGACCCAGGTTTTGTGTTAGAGCTATGACCCAAATAATAAAATTAGGTTTTGAAAGAGTCACCAGAATGGACATTGCCACTCCTGTGGAACACAGGATTACTTTAATAATTCTGTAACATTATGCATTTATTAAAGATGGATAAGCTTGATTAATTACATGTAGAGAAGTGACGAGTGCAAAAGGTCTAGCAGAGCAACTTTCAAGGAAAATCTGTCAAACTGTCTAAAGTTGAAGAAATTGTATGAAACTTCTATATCCTAAATGCGTTACAGAAAAAGTGACTTATAAATCATATCATGGGAAGATATAATGGTATTATAACAAGAAAACTTTACTTCTATAGAATTGTTTTAAATTTCCCTTAAATAGAAATATCATAAAACACCTGAAATGAAACCATGATGTAGAAAAGGAGCACTGATCATCTGAGCCATTATATGATTCTAGTTGCAGTAGAATTTAATCCCGGGACATCTTGATTCATGATGAGAATTCTGGAGGCTCAATTTTAGAAAACATTTCATTATGTATTTAAATATATTATAATAAATGCTAATTTATTACTTTGATAATCTCTATGGTATTTTAAAATTAAATTTATTATAGCGAATGTAAATGCTGCATGTTTTCCTTCAGTCTTAAATGTTCCAGACAGCAAGCAGATCTTCTGTTCTGTCTTTTAAAGCTGGTATATAAGCTTTACTATTTATAAGCGTACCTTTATCAGTTGCCCTGGTATAATGAGTTCAATTGTAATCTATGTGTCATATTAAAACGCATTTCTGTCTGCAGAGATTTTCCTGTCAGGAAGCACAGATATTTCTATAAGGCACATTGACTTTTTAATATTTCCATTCAGTTCAGAACTTAGAGAGATTGGAAGATTAGAGCTTGCTTTGTTGTCACGCATATGGCAAAGTGAATAGTCAGACACTTAAGGGGAAGTTAATAAGTTCAGCATTTCACTTTTCACTTTGACAGCTCTCTACCAACACACAGGGTTCTTTTAGGGAGTGGTTTCATATATCAGAGTTCTGGGAATATCAGAGGTGTATGTAGTTTATTTACTTACCAGAAAATGTTTGGGTCCTGATAGGTAGGCACATTTTGATAGGCATAGTTTGTCTCCCTGAGAGGCCATGATCTCTAGCCAAAGAGTAGAAAGGCTGGGATTTCATAGTATCTACAAATAGGGTAATATTTATCTTGACAAATAGGAGTGTTTTCAGATCCTACTCTTCTGTCAATCCTCGAACATTGTAGTTTGAGGATGCTCTGGTGAAGGTACTCTTCCCACACTGCAGGATTCTTCCTGCTTTGAGTTGTCATCTACTCTCATAATTTCACTCACTCCCAAATCTTTCTTTCTTTTTCTTTTCTTTTTTTCCTTCTTCCTCTTTCTCTTTCTTTCTTTCTTTCTTGCTTTCTTTTTCTTTTTCTTTTTTTTTTTTTTGAGAGGTTTTTGCTATAGGGTTCATGTGCTCTCCAGAAAGACAGAGTGACAGAGAGACAGAAAGCGAGAAATCACCCCCTTCAGGAGGGATGGCTACACCACAGTCCATTCTCTTCCATTCTCCTCTTGGGATCTTGGGCATGCACATACATGCACCCAGCATGAGTTTAAGCCACCGGGTCCGGGACTCGAACTGTGGTCATCTGGTCATCTACATTGGAGACCAGTGACATAGCCACTTTGCCAACTGCTGGTCCCCCAAATCTTTATCTTTATTCAGACAATTCACATATGCATCACCCTATAATTGATAGTTGACCCCTGAGGTCCTTTACTGGAGTGTGCCTGCTAGTCTGAAGTCATCATTTTCCATGGTCTTCCTTTTCTCTGTAAATCTTGTAGCCATCCACCAAATGCTCAAGGTAGACATCCTGAAGTCTATATTGGCTTCCCCCTTCCCTTTGCTATATGAGGGGACTTGCTATACAAGGGGACTTTATTTTAATTGCAAAAAATTATTAAAATTCATTCATAGTATTTTCATAATATGCATTTTCCATGAAACTTTTGAACAATTTCTTTTTAAAATTGGAAGAGGGCATGTGCTATCACTAGAAAGGAGAGAAAGCAGCACCCAGTGGGACATGGTCATGACGCAGTCCTTTTTTCTCTGTTTCTGCATTCCTCAGGATTTGGGCATGCATGCGCACACACACCTATTCTGTTTGTCAAGTCATGAGGGCCAAGATTTGAACCACGTAGGACTAGTTTGGTACACACAGCGCTTAACTACTGTGCTATAGGGTTGACCTTTCATGAACTTTTTGAAGAATTCTATCACATGACAGGTAGTCTTGCTTTTTCAATTTAACAATTTTCAAATATTTCTAAATTCTTCTCCTTTCTGGCTACTGATGCCCTAGTGCAAGTTTTTAATCTCTTGTTAGTCTCCCTGACTCTATAATTAAACTTAGCACTACAGATACACCTAAAATCATTCTCTTCTCTTTGTTCCAAGAATATTTCTGAAAAGAAAATGTGATCTTTTTCTGTTGTAAAACTTTCGATGGTTTTGTGAAATTTTTTTTTTTCAGTGGACATGTGCACTTGCCTGAGAAAGAGAGAGAGAGAGAATCCCCTCAATGGGATATGATCATGCCGAAATTGTTTTCCTGCATTTCTCTACCCTGGCAGAATTTTGAGCATGCATGAGCTACCAAGGCCAGGATTTTTTTTTTTTTGGAGAGGTTTTCACTATAGGGCGCGTGCGCTTGCCAGCCAGACAGAGAGAGACATAGATACAGAAAGCAAGAGATCACCCCCCAGGGGGAATGGTCACACCACAATCCCTTCTCCTCCATTCTTCTCTCGGGATCTTGAGCACGCACGCACATACGCCCGGCGTGAGTTCTAAGCCACCAAGTCCGGGACGCAAACCGTGGTTGACTACGTGGGAGTCCAGCGACATGGCCATTACGCTAACTGCTGGTTCCCCCAGGGCCAGGATTTGAACTGCAGTTAGATGTATGGGATCCAGCTTTCTATGCACAGTAATTAATTACAGTGCTACAAGGCCAGCCCTTACTATCCGCTGTATAGCTCCTCAGTCTTTTGTTCTTTTATCCCAAGCCTTACAGTTTATGTCCTCTTAATACCAAACTTTTGGTAGTTCTCTGCACACACAATATTATTTCATAATTCTTTGCTTTCGTTTATGCTCATCCTCTTTTTAAAATTACTTTCTTTTCTGCCTGTTAGAACTACTTTTAACTCAATCTGTTGATAGATGCGATCATCCCCCAGAAGACGCTCCTAGCCCCCATAGCTAAAGAGACTCTCCAAGCACTGTGTGTGACTTTATCATCACCACATTTAGCCACATTAAATGGAAATGACCTTTTTTTATGTCTAGCTCTTCATCTAGACAGAATAATATATTCAAGGAAAAGATTGTGCCTTATTCGTCTTCAAGTGAAAGCATAAGTAAAAACAACTGATAGTCCCTTAGGAAGAGATTTTTGTCTTTCCGGATAATAGCCCACATTTGTAATTGCATGCTCATTACTAAAGATCACATATATTATTGAAGGCCTATTTCTTTGGTATATTATTAAGTGCCTATTTGTTTGCTTTAACTTAGCTAATTTATTATTTATTTATTTAATTTTTTGGAGAGTTTTTTCGCTATAGGGCGCATGTGCTCGCCAGACAGAGAGAGACATAGAGACAGAAAGCGAGAAATCACTCCCCAAAAAGAAAAATCACGCCACAATCCCTTCTCCTCCATTCTCCTCTCGGGATCTTGTGCACGCACGCACACGTGCCTGGCGTGAGTTTTCAGCCACCAGGTCCGGGATGCGAACCGTGGTCGACTACGTGGGAGTCCAGCAACATAACCATTACGCTAACTGCTGGTTCCCAGATAATTTATTTTTTATGGAATAGTTCAGTGTTAGAATTATAATAAATTGTGGTGATCATCTAGTATAGGCTAGAAAACTAAGTTCTGTAAAAGGTAAGTTTCTTAAGGTCTCAAAAGTTAGAGTAGTATTAGAAAATCTCTTTTGTGTTGGTGGCTAGAACTCAATCTACAAAAACAGTTATTTATTTATTTGTTTATTTATTTATACCTGAGGGTATGTGCCCCTGTGGGAGAGAGACGGAGAAAAAGAGAGAGAGATTGACAAAGGGAAAGTGAGAAAACACTCTCCATGGGGGACAGTCTTCCTGCAATCCCTTCTTCTCTATTTCTCCTTCCTTTCAGGATTTTGGGCACACATGTATCCTTGGTGTTTCTCAAGTCACTGGATATGGGACTTGAACTGCGTGGTTGGCCATACGAAATCCAGTTGCCTTAACTACCATGCCACTGACTGGAGTCTCATTTTTAAAGTGCTTTCCTCAGTTATAAGACTATACTAACTTGACATAAGTATCCTTACCATAGTGAAAACAAGTCAGTAAAATGAGAATTCTTTCCAACTCACTGACATAAATTGTTCCTTGCTTTGGATCATATGTCAAGTCATTGTGTTTGTGGTACACTAATTATGCAATCCAATTGAGCAACTAGATATTTTATTTGAATACTCATATGAAAAAGAAAGCTAATATTTTGGGGGGGCATCTTTGACAGATTTGTCTGTTTCTGAGTACAAAGTCGAAGAATGCATGTGTCAGTCATGACCGACCAGAGCAAAGAATCTGTGTGACAGACCAATTATACCCAAGATGCTCCCAAGTTCTCTTTCTTTTCCCTTGGAGTGAGCTAGGTTGCCTTATAGTTGAAAGTTTAAAAATACTGTTTTCTTGGGCATTGGCATAGAAATATAGTATAATTCCTAACTCCAACTTTAGAGGGACCCTTTTTAAAAAAACTACTGCAGTGTAGAGTTATCTGAAACTCTGAATCAAATCAGATGAGATCTGATGATACTGAAATGCCTTTACACCTCCCTGATTGCCTAGGAGATGCCTTGGATGCTCAGAGATCTGGCAATCTCTGACACCACCAGTCAAATGCAACCCTTGAAAAGGGCACTTGAGAATATTTATAGCACTATTTCTTATATTACTAGTATTGACTTTTTAAAAAAATCTTTTCAGGTATGGAGAAGCATTATTTATGAATTCTAAACTTATCAGTGGAGTTACAGAATTTCTTAATACTGAAGGTGAACTCAAAGAGGTAAATATTTCAGATTCTAATTCTTTTCTTTTATAAACATTTGACATTATACATTTACTTCTACTTTTTCTTTCCAACAGATTCCCACCCATTCTTTTGTGTACACATACACATCAAAAACTTTACTCAATTCATTATTTACAAAGGTATTTCTAATATATTCAACACTCAGTGCCTGTAAAAATTTATAGTTTTATCAACTGGACTAGGGAGAAATGTTCACCTATTGAAATAGTCACTTTGTAAGCTAAATATGTGATTGGATGTATAAAAGAAAATGAAATTTAAAAAAGTAAAAAAAAGAGAAATCTTTGTTAAACCAGAGCTTCGAGTGTACTTATAAATTCTGTTCACTACTTTGGCTATAAGAAACATTGCTGTGATTATTTTATCATTGCAAGATTTTGGTCTACCTGAAGGTATAGGTTTAACGTGGTTGAATCTCTCATGGCTAACTGAGGTTCGAATCCCAGACTTGGTGGCTTGAAAACACAGCAGTGCATGTGCATGTGTCCCAAAATCTGAAGAAGAGCATGGAGCAGAAGAGAATGTGGTGTGGCCATAAACCCCAGGAGGGCTTTCTTGCTCTTCCTCCCACCCTGTCTTCCTGCCAAAAAGAACACATGCCGTATAGCAAAACAAATTTTAAGAAGAAGAAAGATTTTATTTAATTTATAACAATATTAACAACTTATTGAGAAAGAATAAGTGTGAATCTATAGGGATATTTAGTTAATAATACTTGAAATCTACATTTAAGTATATTTCAGTGTACTTTTAATGGGTAAAGGAATAGTATGAAACCTGAAAGTAATAATAAACCTTGTAAGATTTCATAAAATTATTTTCTGTAAATACTCTTTTATTAGGGAAATATGGATGAAGAAATGAAAGAAGTGTATGTTTATTCTAAAAAGAAAAAAAGAGTTTGAATACAGTGATTTCCAAATCTGGCCATGCAAAATTCAGCCCAGAAATGATCCAATGAGCTTATTCTCAGATGTCTCTGTGAACCTAGGATCCACTAACTAACAAAACCATCTTACCCATTGACTCAGTGATTGTATAAAGCACTAGGACTGATGTTGAGTTACAGAATATGAATCTCACTTCTTTGTGGTCACTCCTATACAGACAGTGGACTTGATAACAATACTTCATGTGCTCTGATAAACTATACGTGTGGAGAGGGTCATTGCTGACAATACATAGTGAGATCGATAGCGGGTTTTTTTTAGACTTTTTTGCTATAGGGCACGTGTGCTCACCAGAAAGACATAGAGAGACAGAAAGCGAGAAATCACCTCCTGGGGGAATGGCCACAATGCAATCCCTTCTCCTCCATTCTCTGGGGATCTTGGGTACACATGCACACATGCCCGGCGTGAGTTCAAGCCTTCAGGTCCAGAACTCAAACCGGAGTCAACTACATGGGAGTCCAGTGACATAATAGCCATTACACCAACGGTTGGTCCCGATAGCATGTTTTAAAACTCTACTTGGTACAATCACAAGTGCATTTCATGAATGAAAATAAACTTGATTTATTTTTGTAAATTGTATTCTATTATTTTTACTTTTTATTAATATTGTTTTATGCCACTCAATATCTATCAAAAGCATTTATAGCAGCTACATATCTTGTTGTTTAGACATGAAAAATTTGTTATTAGTTATTAAAGCTGTATCTAATATCCTATTATTATAAATAGCCATTCAGTGAGCACCCTTTATAGCTAAATCTTTGCATGTATTGATAATTTTTTATAATGAGCATTTGGAAGCATAATTGTGAAGTCAGTTATTTAGTAACTCAGTTTGTGTATTTTTTTTAATTTAATTTTATTTTATAATTTATTATTTGTATTTAATCATTATACATCTTTGTAGGGTATAATATGGATTTTCAAGGCATATATGCAGTGTCCAATAATTAAATCGAGGGTAACACCAAATTCATTGTTTTAAACAAAGAACACTACATTGTGATGCGTACAATTAATGTTATAATTAACATGATTGGCAATGTCTGCTTTTCTCAAAAAGGTGTGGTATTCTGTCCCACAAATTATTTGCTCCTTCTACCTGCATTCCTGTGTTCGTTAAATGCTTTTTTCCTAAACCACTGCCATATCTACATGCAGTCTCTGGTATCTACAAAAACTTGATATTTTTAAATGACTAATATCCAGGTTGTAGAGTATTTGGCATTTCTTTATCCTCCGCTTTATTTCTGTTTAACTTTAAAGCAACTAGGGTTGTTTTTTTTTTCTTTGTTGTTCTTGTTGGCTTATTGTTGTTTAAGTATTAACTTACGTCTCTAAGACAGGAGGGATATAAGTTAGAAAGAGATGAGCAGAGAGGAGAAAGGAGCAAAACATAGATTCTTTTCATCATTTACACTGACTTGGGCTTCCCAAGTCTGTTACCTTTTCCTCTGCTGCTCTTCTCCATTGTAAAATGTATCTGATTGTTGGCACTGAGAATTATGATTTCCTCAGTTCTCACCGATGGGATGCCTGATGCTGTGACCCAGAGCTAATTGCACGGAACAGAAATCCCCTCAAAGCATCAACTCTGGCATTGTCTGCAGTGTCTTCTCTTAGTGCTCCGTTTCCTATGGTCATCCCTCATACACTAACTCGGATGATCGCACACCGTGGGCTAAGCTAAGTCTCTGATTGTAGTGATTTGAAATGCAGTCTTTATTCCTGCTACGTGTGATCCCAACCCTGGAGGATTTACTTTTGAAAGCCCCAGTACACTTTTTTCTACATATTTATAAGGGAAAATATAAGGACTTTTTTTTTTCATTTCCATAAGAAACAGAGCAATTCAATTAATGATTGCTTCCAGTTTTCTCTGTATTTAAATGAAGTACTTTTAATTTTATGATTTCACTTTTAATTAGTTGGAAAGAAAAGATTCATTTGGTTACACTTGTGCAGCCTCTGAAATGAGCCTCAGAGTGAAAGATCTACTCCTCTTTCCTTTCCTTTTGGCTCCCTTCATTCTCCCTTCTTATCTCCTTTTGTCTCCTCTTTTATCCTCTGTCCTCTCCATGCCTCTCCTGTTCTCTCTCTGTTCTTCTCTCTTTCCTCTGTCTTTTATATTTGATAATATTCAGACTATGAAAAAAATCTTTTAAATGAACATTATTTGATTTTATCAGACCATTTTGTGTCAGCTATTTCACTTACATATTCATTTTTATACATTTTATTTAATTATCATCTGTTCCCAGGTGCTCCTATCCTGCAAGATACAATTTCAAATTGAAACTGAATTGCGCGTTTATTCCATTATCTACAACGTAGCTAACTTTACAACGCACTCTCAGCGGAGTGAGTGATGAATCCCCTTACCAGATTACTTGCTCTTACTTCCAGTTTAAACAGCTGCTCCAGGGGCTTTCGTATACTTTCATCATCTAATCATTTTCTGTCGACTAGGAACTTTTGCTGTTGGGTGGGGTGGGAGTTTTAATTTGTATTGACAATAACTTCTCTTTCTTAAACAGCGTTGAGGAAAATAGAGTCACATTCTCCCAAAAGTCATGAACCTCACAAGCAGAAAATCCAATGTGTTCCCTTTGGATATGGTAGTCTTGTTTCGAAGGTTTTCTAGATCAAAATGGAATCAGCAACTTTATGAATTTTGAAAACACATCTGCTATAGAGACATTCGATAGAAAAACTTCGATCAATCTGTGGCCCTTCTGAAAACTGCATTCCAGCACCCCAAACTGGAGCTTCCTTTTAGTTACATGACTCTATAGCAATTGGAACAATACTTTTCCATGAGTCAATTCATCATTCCCTTGATTCTAAATTGATGGAGGTACAATCTCACAGAACCCAAGATCCTTGCTCTTATTCCACACTGATGTCCATAAAGTGATCTCATGTGCCTGCTTCTCTGCCTCTTGAACATCATAGACGAAACTGTCATTGAAGAACACACATCCTGTGCATCACAGATAGCCCATTTACAGTTTTGATATTGAAGATATAGACCTCATAATAGGACAGTAGCTAATTCTATTCATTTGAATAGTTACTACAAATGTATTATGCCTTGGAAATTATTCTAAAAATATTTTATGATTTTGGATACTCTGAAATAAGGGATTTTTTTGGGGGGTAAATGCTAGCATATGTTTTTATAGATAAATTAACACACATGCCTAAGAGTTCTATGCTAAGAAGAACAGGGACTACAGACACTGACATTTCACTAAATATTATTCTATAAAAGTGTCTATGCTTGTAACATTTCAAAATAAAAATATGGCATGATATGAATATTTGGGAAATCTAATAAAAAACTAATGGCAGAAGAAAACCTAGCAGAATTGAAAAAATCAGAAAGCTAGGATGTCAAAAATCCTTCCATCAAGCCCAGCCCTCTAGGGTGAGGCAGGGGTCTGAAAGGCTCAGTGGTCATGCTAACTTGAGGGTTAGACAACTGCTTGAGCACATCTTCCCAAAGAGCTTTGGAGGACTATCAGAGATAAGATCAGTTTATGGCAACTGTCAAAAGTGAGACAGGTGTGTTCTGATGAATAGCTACTCTTAAAATGTATATACATGACCTCGACCTCTCTGAGCTCATGAGGGAAGTATTCAATGCACTTAACAGTGATTTAAGAAATTAATCTCTATACCCCCACCAGTCACATTTTCTATTCAGAGTTTTCTTGTATGATAACATGTGCCAATAATACATTCCTATTTGAACACATAGACAGCCTTTAAGGAGGACATAAGAGTTGTACTTCAGGAATGAAGGTTTTTTTTTAAATTTTTTTATTTACATTTTTTGTTTCATTTTCTTTTATACAATCAATCACATTATTAAGCTTACAAAGTGAATATTTCAACAGGTGAACATTTCTCCCTAGTCCAGTTGATAAAACTGTAAAATATCTTCAACAGATAATACCACATTTTTTGTCCCATTGATGCTTTTCCTCCCTATTTTTCTTCTAAATATCCTTCCTCAGACATTACTCTTTCACACACACTACCAGATATAGAGTGTGTGAAGGAATGAGTTTTATTCCACGTGTCCAGGCTTGCTTGCCATCTTGTTAAGATGCCACGAGTGTGCTCTACAGAGCTGAAGTGGTAAAGGGTCATTTATCACTACACGGCATATTCAGTGACTGCTTAGGAAAAAAGATGTCATAGTGTAGAACATATTTAAAAGGAGTAGATGTCATCTTACTTTCCTAAATGGCATATATATATATATGTAAATAATTTGACTGTAATGTCATATGTTTGCAGTAAGTTAAAGTATGATACTTAAAACAGATCAATTTGTATTATTTGTTGCTCTGTATGCACAGAGACTGATTGAGCCTGGTCATAAATATATAAATATAAATGCATTATTATATTACGCAGCTAAAGTTTAAAATTATGATTCAGATATATCCGTGAGACTTCCCTTCATGTCTGTGTGTATGTCACACACTCACATCCGTGGCACAGTGTCTGGAATGCTGGAAATAAGTCATTTTCTTTTCACCTTTTTCTTAACGTGCATTCATTTGGTCAAGTGCCAAATCAGTTTTAGGATGGCACTGATAATTTTTTGCTAAGGATTGGTATTTTGCATGTTTGCTACCAAAAGATTATGATTGTGAAGTCCTGGAAAGGAGATAGCCCTGAGATAGGGTTTAGGGTTTTCCATGGGTAATGATGCCAGGTAAAGGGCTTTGGAAGAAAGTAGACAAAAAGCTTTGAGAAAACCCACAAGTATCATGTAATCCAAGTAACACCATCATAAACCAAAGTATCCATGAACTAATTCCCAAATTAATTCAGAAACGTATAATGAACTGCATTTTACACACTCCCTTCCCCCATTTCTCCTTGTCCCTGAGCCAATCCTGACACAGCATATTTCCCTCCTGGTGTATCTTCCATGTGGCACCCGCCATGTGATGCAGCACATCCCACACTAATTACCCCACATAAAGTTTGTGTGTTGCAAGTTGATTTTTCACATTTGTCTATTAGCTTTGCATTTGTTGGTTGGTTGCCAGTTTCTTAAGATATACCAAAAGGAAAGAAACATTTAATCTTGAAATAAAATCCCTGAGTGTTCCCGGGATAAGGGAACTCTAAATAAAACCTTATGTCAATAAAAATTATGTCCAAATATTTAAAATTCATAATTTTCCTGCTTCAATGCTCTCGCTAAACGAAACCATTTTTCTATTTCCTTCTTTCATTCTTTGTGAATGTAGTTACTTAGGAGATGGCAATGTCATTCATTTTTCAGTTTTTATAGTAATGTTACTTTTTCCACCTTATCATAATTTTGGTAAGCTCTTGATTTCAAAAACAGTGTTAATCTCTATACTAGTATTTGGAGATGAAGAATAATTCTCACTCTACAAACAATCACCTTTAATGCATGATTTCAGTTCTTACTGCTATCTCATGTGTAGAAGATGCCTTGGAGTTAGAATTAGTTTGCATATCCCTTCAACCTATTTTGAAAGATAAATTAAGGAGTCAGCAGTGGCATGGTGGTTAAGGCACTGGACTCCCACATGGCCAACTGTGTTTCAAGTTCTGGATGTGGTAGCTTGAAATTCATGCCAGACACATGTGCATGTATACCCAAAGTTCCAGGAGGAGAGAGTGGATTAGAAGAGATTGTGGCATGGCCTTCCTCCCTGAGGGCTGATTTCTCACTTTCTTTTATCACTATGTTTCTTTTTCTTTCTTCTTTCTTTTTTTGGAGAGGTTTTTTTTGTTTTGTTTTGTTTTAGGGCGTGTGCGCTCGCCAGACAGACAGAGAGAGACAGAGAGAGACAGAGAGACAGAAAACGAGAAATCACCCCCCAGGGCAGATGGCCATGCCACAATCCCTTCTCCTCCAGTCTCCTCTTGGGATCTTGGGCATGCACGCACACGTGCCTGGTGTGAGTTTTAAGTCACTGGGTCTGGGACATGAACCACGGTCGACTACATGGGAGTCCAGCAACATAGCCATTACGCTAACAGCTGGTCTCTCTTTTCCTTTCTTTCTTATTTTTTCTTTCCTCTCTCTGTTTCTCTTTCCAGTGAGCACATATGCCCTATAAAAAAAAAAAAAAAAAAAAAAAAAAAAAAAGAAAAGAAAAAAGAAAAAAGAGCAAGGACTAACTTAAATGTTTTAATACCTTTTATGAAACAAGAAGCCAAATTTGAAGTCATTTAAATTGTAATAGCAACTCTTTTTTTTCTTTCTGTTCCAAAGTCAATTATATCATACCTAATTAACATAATCTGTTATATTTTATTTCATTACCCACTCACTCTACAGTATTAAATCTACCTTCTATGGTAATTGTGGTACATTGTTTCAAATACATTCTCATCCACATACAAGTTCATTTAAAGGCATATAGATTTACTATGTAAAAATATCTATTTCCAGCTGAAGAACTTCATGAAGAACTATGATGGGGTGGCTGCCGCTTCTTTCTCACGAGCTGTGGAAACTGTTGAAGCCAATGTGCGCTGGAAGATGCTTTATCAAGATGAGCTTTTCCAATGGTTAGGAAAAGCTCTGAGACACTAAAATGTTTCTTTCACAAACAGTTCAACTCAGAAGTATTTGAGAAGACCTTCTTTATATGGAATGAGGAAAATGTGCTCCATGGAAAATGGCCAGAACTTCAGTGTTAACGTGTGGGAGGAATTTTTTTTCTAATTTTTATTGTTGCAGGGAATATTTGGGGAGATTTTGTTCATTTCATTCATTCTGTTTTGTTTCTCTACTACTGGGTGTCCTTTAAAGAAACTTTTGAAGTGAAACTAGCCATGATTGCTTCCTCTGTACATCCCTTGCTGTACAGGACCAAATATGATAGTGGTGCATGTCAATGTTGCAGTTTGGAAAAACATATTCAGAATATTCTGTGCATGGATGTGTGGTCCTGCCTGTGCTCCAGCATGCTTACTTAAAATGTCCAATGTTGTATGTGCATATGTGTTACATCAGGATGGGCATTATGCAAAAGCACAAAGATTTATGACAATCAGTGTTGTAATGAGAGAAAATCTAAAAAAAGGAATTATATTCTCAGTCCTGGGCAAACAAGAGATAAATAGCCCCGTTAAGTGATCAACTTCACTTATTTTAGCACTTAGATTGTCAGACAATGATTACTGTGTTGCTAACTCATTTTCTTAGAGTTAAAGCTGTGTGTATAATTAAAAAGGCATGTAGATAGTGTATGCATATGTATATGTACATAGGGAAGCCCCCATGTGTGCATAGTATGTTGTACACTACACATGTGCAAAGAATCTCTTCAGAACAAAGAAAATTTATCTCTTTTTGTAAACTTACAAACACTTGGAAAAGGCTTAAAGGAATTTATCTCAACGGTATGCTTCCTACTTCCTTACTAAATTTCTGTTAAGAATTTTTCACCTACTTCCTGAACAGTGGTCTATTCTACTACATGAAGATGAATTCAAACAAAATGTATTTGTAACTAGCCACACTTTTAATTCTTTTAAGTGACAACCTCACAGATTCTGTCATCAGTGTAGACCACCTTTCTATTGCATAAAGCAGTTGTGTAAACTTAAAATTATTAGTGCTGAGAAAGTATGTATTTTTGCATCTTGTTTGTTTTCCCATCTTATGTTGGGTGGTCCAGAGAGTTAAAAATTCTTTCTGCATGTTGGTTTTTCTGTCTGTGTTGTTCTACTCTCTATTAAGCAATCATACCTCAAGAGGCTCTAGTAGCATTTGATGACCTTTCACGTCAGTTGTGCCATCCTTAAGATGAAAAATTAATTTTTTTTGTGTTAATGTACAAAGCTTTTCTTTTGTTATTGACAACTCTGTTCTACATGGGATTTCTGAATAGTCATTCTCATGGGTGTGTATTACAAGTGTTATATTAAATGGCATTCTCACCCAGTAGGCCAGCTCTTCTAACATTGCTTAGATGCTCCAGAATGAACGTATTTTAAGTTTAGCATTCTAAAATACCAATACAACTACTGTACATAAACCAAATTTTTGTAGACCACTTCCTATTTTCCTGAGATTTTTCTCTTCCTCCAAATCTTGCAGATTTTTGAAATGCACATTGAGTTATCTGAAAAGTCATGATGTGTTTTTGCATAGAAAGATAGAAAAATACACCATAACTTGTCCGACAACCCAATCTACTCTGCCACTAATAGTCACTGAATACTGAAAACCAATTTAACATTTTAGAAACCAGCGCCATAGAATTATTTTAAGATTATAGAAAAGAGGAAGTTTTCTGATTTTCTAATAGAATAAGTACCAGGTAAAACTGAATTTTATCATTTAAGCAATTAATACCTATTATAACTCAGTTTTCAGCACTTCACTCAATTAAAATACATGAATTTCAAATATTCCATGTGGTGTTAATAAGGCATGATAATACTTAGTAGAATATCTAAAAGGTATACCACCTACAGAAGTGATAAAATTCAGTTATTACACATTGCATTTATGAAACGCTTTTTTTAAAAAATTGCTTTCTATTATAATTGCTGATTTACATTTAATCATTGTACATATTTGTGAAATACAGTACAGTTTTTCAAAGCATGCATACAGTGTGTGATAATCAAATCAAGGGGTGAATTCTGAAACATAACAATAATAAATTCACATTGCCATGCAGGTCCCAAACATGCGTTCTGTCACCACTGAATTCCTACAATAGAAAAGATTTCAAAGTAGAGGTGAATGTCTTGTTTTGTGTCGTGAATTACTAAAAATCCTTAGTAATTGTGGAATTTATTTTGAATGAAATCACCATTTTTAGATTTTAGTTAGAAGGGCTTTCGTAGTTCTTTTTTCCTCCCCACTGTTAATAATCGTAATCCTCTTTCAGTATTTTAGTGGCCTTGAAAACTGGTTTAGCTACAATATCAGATCCTGAGTGTATAATTATGTGCAATGTTCAATACCTCATATAATACTTGTTCAACAGTATGTCGTGGTATCAATAGCATTGGGATGGCATTTTTGTTTTACATGTTTTTCAGTAATTTATCCTTTTCAATGTTGAGATTATATCAGGCTTTAACTTTTTTAGTTGTTTAAATAAGTAATATTTTCAGAATAATAAAATAACTAATGATATCTCTTGGAATATTCTGTAAAATGTAGTTATAAAAATTCTATTTTCTACTTAGAGTTTTTATCTTTTCTCTCTTCTTTGTCTATTTTACAGCTCATATCTATGCATGAAATTACCAATGTTTGAAAATGTCCACCATCTACTCTTAAAAATTTACTGTGCCAACATGTGTACAAAGGCAAAACTTAGTTTCAATTAGAAAGGACTAAATTTTTACCATGCTGAGTATTAAATATCTCCAGGTGACTTGTAAATAAAAAGTTTTCTTCATTTTTGCACATTTTTTCCTTAAGATTTTCTTATGTATTTGAAGTGTTAAAAATATACAATCTCAAACTCTAAAGCTAATATCGACAATGTTAAGTCTATCCTTCAGTTTCAAAAACATCTACTTTAGCTGGGTCTTGAACTCACCTGGGTTTATATTATTCCCAGGATAATGATATCATAGGACTGAGTTTTCTCATGGTAGTACAACATACAAATATTATAACTGTAGTACCTTACAAGGTTACTAATGCTATGGATATATTATAAAGTGCATTTCACTTTCAAAGAACTTTAACACTTGCTTTTAATTTAACTCCTAACAAAAACATAACAAAAGCCCTGATATTATGATGAGGAAACTGATTCTCAGAGGAGCAACAAGAGCTATTTAAAATTTTATAGTTGTTTATTTGGAACATATACAATAGCTTCTCAGTGCAGCCTCCCTCTAACTAAATTATATGTTTAAAATATCTCTATTTATTGACTAGGCTGGAGTTTTTCAAATACTGGACTAGCATCAAAATACAAGATTCAATTTGTAATGATTACATTATTTTTTCAACTCCTGTGTTTCTAATTTGCATGCTATCGAACAACTAGATGAAAATTTTATTCAGCATTTAGTTTGGTCAGCCTAAGTAGTTCAATATTGTAACAAAGAAATTAGAATATTGATTATGGTTTTCTTTATATATCTTTATTAAACATTTCTTAATTATAACCTTAAAATACAATAATTTGCTTTACTTATAAAAAATACTCTCTAATAAATTCTATCTTTTGTAACAGATAGTGAGAATGCAGATAAGTGGTGTCCATTTAAATAAGTAGAAATATTTCTTTTTACATACAATCACTGTGTAGCATTACAGCATACCAAATGAATTTTCCCATCATGAATATACTGAATATTGGTTCACTCAAAGAATAAACAATTAAAAATAATAAATAAATAAGTGGAAGTAATATTCAGCAAAATGTTTGTAAATTTATAAAACCTTTGGAGAAAACAGTTTTTGTGAAAACTGTACTAATCAAGTAGATGCAGTGATTCTTTTTTTTTTTTTTTTTTTTGTAAATTTATACAACCTTTGGAGAAAAAAACAGTTTTTGTGAAAACTGTACTAATCAATTAGATGCAGTGATTCTTTTTTTTTTTTTTTTTTAAGATATTTTTGCTATAGGGCATGTGTGCTCACAGGGAGACAGAGAGAAGCAAAGACACAAAAAATGAGAAATCACTCCCCCAGGGTGTCTGGCTATATCAAAGAAGTTGGAGAGCCTCAAATAGCTCAATTATTCTGAGTAATTATATATACCTATTAGGCAATCATATATACCTATTAAAGAAAAAGTAAAAGGTAATCATATATACTGATTAAAGAAGGAATAATAGCTCATTTAATGATAAATTAAGATCTCTACAATTATGTTTTCTTTTATTAGATTAATAGCTGACAAAATTTAATTCATTTAAATAAATATTTATGGAGCACCTTTTATTTAGTGAGGGAAAGGAAGGCAGAGTAAAGGGACTCACATCACAATAAATGAAAAAATAATAAATCACTCAGAATAAGGGCAACATGGAAAATAATTACATGATACAAAAGAGGAAGTAAGTCATTTTTAGATATAGAAACTATTATAAGACTATTTTTGTAGCCTAGTTCTCAAAACATTTATGATACTTCAGTTAATTTTAATTTGATTCCATAGTGCTTAACTATTTTACAGAAATATGTAACACTTTGAAATTATAGTAAAATTGTAGAGTTGAACCTGTAATAATTATAATATAAATGGGATAGAATTTCTCCTTAAGAAAAGTTGTTTGAATAATTTAGCAATATCAGTAAGTTGCAGAAAGAATATTTAATCTACTTATGAAAAAGTAACTCAAGTTTTCTAAAATGGTTTTAGCACACTATTTGTATATTCACAATGTGTTAATTTTAAGTTAATCATACATTAATTTTTTCTGACTTATTTTAAAATTTCTTCCTTGCATTTAATGGTCGTACATTTTTGTGAGACACATCCTGGATTTTCAAAGAATCATACATTCTTTAAAGCAGGTTCAAAAATACTTATCCTAGGCAGTAATTTATTTGTTCAAATTAGTATGTGTGAACATTTTTTATTTTTAAAAATTCTTTTACTCTTCTAAGTATTTAAATTTTTACATTAATTCAGTTATTTAGTATTATAATAAAGCATTATTAAACCAAGATTAATAAAATTTAGACAAACAAAATTAGTATGGAAAACAAGAAGTTTCCTTGCCTCGTTATTCTTGACTCTGTATCAATACATATGCATAAATATTTTTGTAGTTTTAACTTTATATCTATTTTATTGTTTAAAATATTAGTCTTATAATTATTTTGAAATAAGATATATAGCCTTAGAAAATTCAAGCCAAGTATTTTACATGAGTGAAAAATAATTATGAAGTTGATGAGAATTTTTGGATGATTTTTTAAATTTTTTAAAAATAATTTATTTTATACATTTGATCACTGTACATCACTTAGTTTGTGAGTTGAATGTACCCAACACGAATACACTTCACACCATTCCAGTTGAGGATACAAAACATAATCAACAGATAATAATCCATTCCTGTGTAGTATAAATGTCTTGCCTCTCCATTTTCCTCAATTTCTTTTCTTACACCCGCCCCTCTTCCCACATTGTCTCCAGTTTCTATAATCATTTTCAATGCTTCTATGTCCTCTAATCTTTCAGTTTCCACTGTACAATGTGGATACTTGATATATGTTAAGTGAAGACATACAATGGCTCTCTTTCTTAGCCTGGCTTGCTTCACTCAGCAGTAAATCTTCATATTCATCAACTTTCTATCAAATGCCAGAGTCTTGTTTCTATGGCTGAGTAGTATCTCATATAGTATATGAGCCACACTTTTCCAATCCATTCTTCTGTTCGTGGACATCTGGATTAATTCCATGTCTTAGCGATTGTGAATATGCTGCAAACTTAATTGCAAAAATGTCCTTGTAAATTATTTGGAATTCCAAACTTTGATTACATAAGAGTAGACTTCAATTCAGTTGCTTTAATTTTTTTTGCTTATTTTTAAATAAAAATTTTGTTTACTGTGGTATAGATTTAGGGAAAGTAAAGTGTTATCTAATAGATTTTATTTTTACTTTTATTTTTAGCTTAGGTAAGTTTTAAAACTGTCTTATATACTTCATAAAACCAGTTGTTGAAAATTGTTTTAATGTTAAGTATATGCACGTGTCATTGAATGCATTTTATTTTATTTATTTATTTTAATGTGCAGGAGAATGTGTGCATTTCCCAGGCAGGGGGAGAGAGGTGTGTGCAAGAAAGTGGGAAAACACTCTCGTGGAGGATGGTCATGCTGCAATCACTTCTTCAGCACACATGCACATTAGCCCAGTGTGGTTTTCAAACCAAGCGGTCCAAGATTCATTTCAACACTATGGAGTTGACCATGTGGGTTTTGGTCACCTTGACTACTATGCCACTGGCTAGCCTGAATGTGTTTTATTTTTAAATTTTTTTTTTCACAACCTTGCCCTATAGAAAACAGTATGAGTTTACCCAGATTTTGAAAAACACAGCAGTTTAAGGGCTTTACTTTAAACAGTTAGTACCTTAAGGGTAGTACTTTGTACAGTGTGGATTTATCTTTGGAAATTCCGATTTATGTGCTATTACACTAAGAAGAAAAGATAAACATGACTGATTCTCCATTTTATTCTGAATTGTTTGTTTTTCTGTATTAAAGTTAAATGATTCAGGATAAAGGGCTGGAACAAAAATCTCAGTGTCTAGGAAATGCTCAGAGCTTTATAGGAATCATCCATTGAATAGCCCTCTGAAAAGTTGTTAGTTCTGATTTGCCAAAAAGTAGACAGAGGTGAGTTGTTACCAGTTTATGTAATTAGTGGCTTGCTGGGATTCGAACTGCTGCAAACACATGCTTTACATGACTAAGATTAGTCATTAATCTCCCTCCAGCATGCATCACAATATAATGTTTATCTGTACAGACCAGTTTCTAGAGACTGACATGAATACTTCACTTTCTCATTGGCTTGTTTGAAAGAAATAACTGTGCATTCAGATTGGTCACTCATTTCGTAGCAAGGTTATTTCATACATTGTATAAAAAGTTTCCATCAAAACATTTTATACTAGGTTGATCCCAGTATAAGTACTTAAGTTCTGTACATAGAAAAGCTGGATTATTCGTGGTCAGTCAGTTAGTATCCTAGCCCCAGTGGGACTGGAAGATATAAAGAATTGAAACTTGTTATGGACACTAGGGAAATAGTGGAAGGAGAGTGGAGAGTGGAAGAGTGTAAGAAAGGAAATTTGCAGGGAAAATAGGTAAGACATTTGTGGGACACAGAGATGACTTATTACCTATTGAAGATATGTATAGTATTCCTAACTAGGCTGGTCTGAGGTGCTGGGTAAGGTCTATTTACAATCTAAATGATATAGAGCAATTGAATGTATAAATAATAAAAACACCAGGCTTATGTGCATGGATTGCAAAAATCCTGACAGGATGGAGGCATGGAGAAAAAGGATCGCAGTGTGACCACACTCCACTGGAGGGTGCTTTATATCTCTCTTTGGCAAAGGGGCGCACCCCAGACACCCTCTGGGAATTAAAAAAAATAATAATAATAACATTAGTCTCATTGTATAATGAGTTTTAAACTATCACAGGCAATTAAAAGATACTAACCACCAAGCCATAAAAAATAGGTGAAAAGACAGGATGGATTGTGAAGCTCTTTATAGGTGAACCACGAACTTGAGGATAAACCTGTCTTTGCATTTGGAGAAAGACATTACTCTAGATAGAATATTTTCTTTTTTCACTAGCTGTTTTTTTTTTTTCTTTGCCAGAGGGTACATACAAATACACAGGAGAGAGAAAACAATATAAAGCAGGGAGAGAAAGAGAGAAAACCCTCTCACTCCCAATTCTCCATCATGTTAGGATCCTGAAAATGCAGTCATGCCCCCTCCTGCCCCTCTCAGTGTCTTTTCAAACCAGGGGGTCAGGACTCAAACCCCTATGTTGTTCAGTTTCCTCTGCCCAGTGCTTTACCACTGCACTATGGAGTCAGTCCCTAGCCAGAACTTTTCTTTTGCTTTGTGATGAGGTCAGAGAAGTACTTCTCTTTTTCTACTTAGACTGCAACTGCTTAATTTACTTAAAGTTACATTTTGGACAGGTCTGCTGGGTGTAGATCCCATCTAAGATAACTGCTTTGACTTGCCTCTGTGCAGGTCAACTTGTTTCTAATCGCTCACATTTTTCTTATGTCATGTAAGTAAATGAAAGAGTGAAACATTTTATAAAAAATATTACAGTGGAGTTAAGAACATCTGCCGTTTATTCTAAGTTAATCTTTCAGTAGCTATCCTTTTTAACTCCTGCTAGGTTTACAGTATTGCATTTGCTCTTGTACAAAATTCTGTTCCTATCTTAACATAGCTTATGACCTACTGGGTGAGAGCATTCATTATTAACTTTTTATTATTCATTTCATTTAAAATAAGTTTATTAACTATCATTGCTCAAGTACAAAATAGCAAATGAATTTCTCCTTAAAAACTGTATTCTACCTTTTAAAATACTGGATAACAATACCACTTTATCATTTTAAATGCTACCTGTTCATTGCCATATATAAATATATTTGCCCTTTTTTCAGTAGTATATTGTAATCCCCTTGTATTTTGATAATCTTTGAAAATAGACAAAAACTAAAATTAAAACAAAGTTTATGCATTGTTCAGTTATCTGAACAGTAAGAGAACTTCTACTTTTGAGCTTTCATGATTAGCCTTATGGCTACCACTTAATTTATCAGATAATTTTAAAAAAAATTATATGAACTACTCCTAATAACAGAATTTTATTTTCTTAAAGCCATTCCCAAATGCACCTACTTACTTAAAATACGTCAAATGGAAGTGCTTATTTTTCTTTCTAGTATTTTATAATTTAGGAATAAAAAAGGAACTGTTCTTTAATAAACCCAAGTTACTGAAGCATTTACCAAATAAAGAACCTGTGTTCATTTAGCAGATAACTATTTTCTATGGTATGCCTTTAAAACTATTCAGTAAAATTGAATCAGTATGTATTCAACATGAAATTTCATTCCATTCTCACCAAGCACTAACAAATGGATTTTTCTAAATGAAAAAATTTGTCTTCTGTATTTTAAGCAGAACAAATTTGAATTTTGTCTCTGATAATAAAATTTTATATAGTAATGTGTTATTCATCACTGTCTTAATTTTCTGACATGTGCGGATAAGGCCAAGATAAATACTTCCTGCTTTTTGATTATGCTTCTGTTTTCCCTTGAAAATTCATTTTAGAAATTCTGAGTATTCAGGCTATAAGGTTCATGAAAAGAGGGGAAAAAATCATTCTTCTGACATGTACTTTTTCAGAGGTATACACATGCTGAAGTTAGAATAAAGAAGTATATATTTGTGCTGAATGGTAAAAGAAAAAATACCAATTTAGTCTGCTTCTAATTATACGCCTTTAGAATAAATGAAATGATCTGCACTTTGGTAAAAGTGATTTCACCTGAAATGCATTTTAGATTGCTTTTTAATAGGTTTTCTCTATTTGAAGACTGTCAGCCTCTCTGAATTTCAAGAACACTTTTCAATAACAATAGGGCTAAAAAAATGTGTATAATCATGGCCCATAAGTAGTGCTCAAAGTATATTTTTCAATGTCTCTGAGTTTTTCTCTTCTAAGGATTAGTCGGAGAACATTAGAAGCTGACTCTGAAGAGCCACTCATTTGAGTCTTACCCATAATACTTTATACAGCCATAGGTAATCTTCCTCTGCCAAGAGAATGAGGGTAAGAAATGAAAACACTTTAAAGACAAAATAGGAGAATACTCCTATTTGAGGATATAGCCAGTGTCTACATGTATATGTACATACACATCCATCTATAGATTATATATCTATATACACACACCCATATATATGTGTAAATATCATATACCCATATATATGTAATTATTTATTATAATAGTATATATTATATATATATGTGTATTATATATGACAAGACTTCAAAAGTTTGTGGAAAATAGAATTAAAAGACAAAAATGTAAACTTTCTTAACATAAACTCTATAAAGTTCAAGACACTATTGTAAGTGATAGTACCAACCATTTAGTCCATCCTTGAAGAACTAAGGGTCTTGGGAGTTTAACCAAGTCAATTCAGTCTTTTCTACATTAGTAACTAAAGAAAAATGGGATGATTTTAAAATATTTTTTAAGAATTAGAAACAAAAGGAAATCAAAAGGAGCCAAATCAGGACTAGAAGAGAACTGCCTAATGAGTTCCTGTTGAACCTCTTGCAAAATTACCCTTGTTTGATGAGAGGAATGAGTGGGGACATTGTGATGGTGGAGAAGGTCTCTGGTCAAACTTTCCCAGGTATTTTTTTTTTTTTTTTTTTTTTTTTCAGCTAACTTTCCCAAAACACTCATAAAAAGCAGTTATTGTTCTTTGGCTCTGCTGAGTCTACAAGCAAAATGCCTTGAGTGTCAGTCAAACAAACAAAAACAAAAACAAAACATTTATGATAACCTTTGCTCTTCACTAATCCACTTTGACTGGACCATTTATATCTCTTGGAAGCCATTGCTTTGATTTTGCTTTGTTTTCTGGATTCTACTGGTAAAGCCGCGTGTAATGTTTTAAAATTCTATAAAGAAAAACTTCAGGGTCTGGATCCTACTTCTTCAAAATTTTCCTTGAAAGCTCCACTCTTGTCTGTAGCTGATCTGGGAAATCCAGTTCTGGCACCCATCTAACTGAAAGTTCACTCTACTTAATTTTTCTTTTTATTAAATATATTATGATTTCATATTCACACATTATTGTACATCTCAATAGCGCACAGTATAATATTTTTCAAAGTATGCTTGCAGTATGTGATCATCAAATAAAGGATATTACCATATGCATCATTGTCAATGGAAAACTTTACATTCTTTTTATCTATTTCTTTTTTGGAAGTTTTTGCCTTAGGGTGTGTGTGCTGAGAGACCAAGACAAGAGGGAAAGTGAGAAATATACCCCCAGAGTGGGTTGTCATACTGCAATCCCTTCTCCTCCATTCTCCTCCAGGGATCTTGGGCAGAAATGCACATGTGCCCACCATGATTTTCAAGCTACTAGGTCCACGACTGAACCACAGTGGGCCCTATGCAAATTCAGCAGCATAATTGCTAAGCCATCTGTTGGCCCCAAATTTTATACTCTTAAGTCTGTTGAGTATTTCTTCCCTTAGTCTATCCCACCCGTCCCCTACCATCCACCCCATCTCCCATACAATCTCTCATATTTATACTTATACTCCCTACTATTATATCTTCAGATCTTTCCATTTCTGCCATAGAGTTCAGGTCGGTATATACTGAGTGGGGATATACAGTGTTTCTGTATATCTTCTCTATTCATCTACTTTGTATCAAATAACAGTGTTTATTGTTTCTTATGGCTGAATAATATCCACTGTCTACATTACCACCTTTTTTTCAATCAGAATTCTGTAAACTAAACCAATTCAAGATGTCTAAGGTGTTGGCTATTGTTTCCACTGTTCATCATCAGTATTCTTCAATTAGTACAAGAACAAGATTAATTTTCACCTCACAAATTGATGTGGATGGACTACTGCTGTGGATGTCACCTTCAATGTTGTCTCACTCATTTATAAGATGAGATATTCATTTGTAAACTGCTCTTTTCCTTGGGGGCATCATCCCCATGAACTTTTTATAAACATCTGTCGTATTGCTGCCTTTCCACGCAAACTTCACCATAAATTTGACGTTTATTCTTGCTTCAATTTTACCACAATTCATATTACTCTGATAGGGCATCTTTTCAAATTGATGCCATCCCTTTCAGTGCTTCAGACTAGATTCTCTTCAAATTTTAGAACAAATTAGTGTCAGTTTATTAGACACAAAAATTTTTGAAATCAACTCTTATTTTTTGTAAAAATTATTTCCATGGACTTTTGAAGACCCCTTTCATACATGCACATTATATATACATATATATATATATATATTCATATATGTATACTGACACATTTTATATATATAAATATATATGTATATATTCATGTATATATAGCCATACACAAATACACACACGCACATATACATATAAGTTTTTCACTATCAACGAGATAATTATGAACATTTATTTAAGTCAGAAAATGGCTATTGCAAAATATCAAATGAGAGATAAAGCACAGTTATCATCACCTGGAAAGCTTGTTAATGATAATGCCTATCATTAAATAACACCAGCATGACAGAATCATGAGGGAGCTTATAGATTTTGTCTTAGTAGATGTTAGGTGGGTTTTGGACATCTGCATCTGTGACATGGATTGCAGGTGACCCTGCAATCCAAATCATTTAAAGAATCTCTGGCATGAGTCACCAGCATCAGCATGTTTTAAAGCCCCCAACTGATTTCAATATTTAGTCAGGATTAAGAATTCCTGGGCAGAGGTACCTAACTGAGCATAAAGTTACAGAATGCTACTAGAAGTACGTTTTTTCAGAGAACTATGAATTTCATACTATAATTTGGCATTCTCCACCCAATGTAAAAGTCAAAATGTGGTCTCAATTCACCCAGTAGTGAAAAGCAAACAAAAAGATTGAACACACGGGAACCAGCAGTTAGCGTAATGGCTATATCGCTGGACTCCCACGTAGTCGACCGCGGTTCGTGTCCCGGACCCGGTGGCTTAAAACTCACGCCGGGCGCGTGTGCGTGCGTGCCCAAGATCCCGAGAGGAGAATGGAGTAGAGGGGATTGCGGCGTGACCATCCCCCCTGGGGGGTGATTTCTCGCTTTCTGTCTCTATGTCTCTCTCTGTCTGTCTGGCGAGCGCACGTGCCCTACAGTGAAAATCTCTCCAAAAAAAAAAAAAAAGATTGAACACATGACTTTTCCACTCTGCCATAGTGCGAGCCGAGAGTGGTTTTGTGCTATCCATGTGGATGTCTCATCCTGAGTTCTGATAGTGACGTTCTCCTCTCGCCCACTATGTCTTGCACCCTTTCTCTATATTCTAATATAGACTAGGATGACTGTATACACTCTACTTTTGTCAGCAATAACGATTTTTCAACTTTTGGAAATAAAGAAGGGGTATGCTGCAAAACTTTCTATGAAATGATTGCAACTTTGCTTTGCCATACAGGACAAGATTTTCTGCTGCTTATTTTATAAGTACCTAAAATTGGACATCGGGCATGACAGGTGTTAACATTGCTACAGAAGGGAGACAAACATGCTATCAACTATTATGAAACACTATTGTAATCTAAAATATCATTCCTTTTTCTAGTTCTTCTCAGGTTTTTTCCTACTTTACTCCCCTTTTTTTTCTCTCTCTTTCTCTCATGTGACCTGGCAGTTGAATACTGAACCTTTTTCAGCAACAGACATTGTATTTTCACTTGACATTGCAAAAAGAGTAGCGAAAGTTTTGAGCTGTTTTTATATCAGTGTGCATAATAGAAAGTGACATGTGTTACTGGGATTGTTAAACAAGACCCAAAGGGCAGCTGGGTATTGAAACTGCTCCGTTGTGCTCTGAATCTTTGTGCTCATTCGTCAATACTTCAGTTGTAGACTCCCTTAGGTTGTTAAAATTTGCTTTCCTTTTCCAAAACCTCTGGCTAATTAGAAATTTGAGAATATAGACTACTCCTTTTTCTTGAGTAAAAAAGAGAATTAGAAATATTGTCCCCTCTGCCACATTCAAGCAAGCTGCTAGAAGGTGAATCATTTAATTAGATAACTCTTGAACCATATTTGACCAAAAAGAATTATAGAGAAGGAGAAAACTAAACTATACTTTTCACTTTGTTTCATTCTCCATCTTTCACCCTATGTGCAATTGTCATCAGAGGTTGAATTTTGAACCCTTTTTGATGCAGAAAGAAGGTTTTGCTATAGAGAAAAGGCCTTAACTTTTTATTAAGTTATCAGAATCCTTACAATGCCTAACTTCACTGAGACATTTTTGACAAATGCAGGACTACCCAAGCACTCCAACAACTGCCTGCTGGGTAAAGTAGAGAAGGGAACTGCTTAGTGAGCAAAGAACTGTGTGGAAGTCCTAAGGCTAAATCTTAATAGCAATGGCTTCATTCCAACACTACAATGTAGACACACACTGAAATTTAGTATGAAAAAAGTGGAAGATAGGCTTGCTGTATTTAAGATACTGGTGGACTTCTACAGACAGAATAGGAAAAGATGTAGCAGGTGTATAAGTGACTCCAGTTAAATTAAGTATATCATGAATATATTTTTGTAGTCAATTGTTACTCTGGTACTTGGTTAACCCAGATATTTTCTAATGATATTTCAGTGAAATAATTGAATAAAATAGATGGAATGTTTCAAATGATAATGTCAAATTCCAAAGCAAATGCTAAATTTGATGCTGTTCAAATTGCCAACGAGGAGTAAAAGCTGGCTAGTGTTTAAGTTATTTTAAGTGTGTGTGTGTGTGTGTGTGTGTGTGTGTGCATGTTTTGGATAGAGGAGGAGGGATAGTGAGGAAAGACTGGGATCAGACAATATAACATTTACCAACCTTTTTTTTAAAACCATGGAATGTAATGAAATGAAAGTCCCGTGTTGCATATTAAAGTAGTTTTTAATCTTTTAGAATCAATTTATTCATTTTGCTAGTGTGAAAATTCTCATTTTCTTGCACATGAGAATGTATCTCATGATTTAGAGAAAAGACTTAGAACGAAGTGTAATATTATTACTTTTGGCTCAATAGAAAGTGACATGAGTTTCTAAAACTGTCAAAGAAGATTCAGTAGATATCTGGGTACATAGAAGCTGGTGTTCTCTTGAGTGTGAAAGGAAACATCAAAACCTAATTTTGGATAAATGAAACTGAAACAGTCAAGTTGCCTTTTCTAGTTAGTAACAAAACAGAAACTCTGAAGTTAGAGGTGATACCTGACCATCTGCTTGTTATATCACCGATTCACTTTAAAATAGGAGTCCCCATGTGTTAAATTTCCAGTCATTCTCAATTACTTGGGTCAACTTGACTAAAAGCAAATGCTTTGCCTGAATTTTGTGCACAGATATCTCATTTGTTTTGACTTATAGTTGCTTACCTTGCTTACTTATCATCATTTGAGATGTCTGCTTTTAAATACAGGTATTGAACAAATTGACCAAACTGCAAGAATCTAGCAAAATATCTCTTGCCATGCCCTATGTACAGTACTTACAGCAAGGTCCGCATTTGCCATTTCTTCATAAAGATGAACTTTATCCACATAGTTGGAAGACCCAATTAAAGGTCCCAATTCTGAATGTTGTTAAGCCATATCTCAGTTGAATACTAGCTCATTTATTGCACCTAAGCCAAAAAAAGAAAAACAAGAAAATCTGCTCTTATTAAATTTTGTCACATGGGAATGTGGGTATCCTAATCCTATCATTCATTGTAATACTTTTCTCTTGGTAGATGAGAGTATGCCATCTTTGTCACCGTTTCAGTCATGAAATGATGTCACCTTTTTTTTTTCCCCCCAGAAATTGTTGCATCAGCAAATCTGATGCTCAACAAAAGTATCTCACTTGGTTAGAAGAGTAAATCCACCGGTTAGGCTATGTTTTCATGGGACTTCTTTAGGGAGTGCTTCTCTTTGCTTACAGATTCTGCACTGTGTCTTCCAGTGTTTAATAAAGGGTCTAAAATAGCATGATAACAGAACCCTACACATCTATGTTTTAATCACTTTACTCTAGCTACCCAGAGGATATAGAAATGGCAGCAGTAGTCATCAACATAGCACGTAACCCAAAACATTTATACTCTTAATATCTTGCCAAAGATTTTTGAAAGGAGAAGAGGATGTTTTTTTCTTTTAATATTTTCAAACACCTGAATAAAAGTGGTTGGGAAGCTTGTAATCTATAATGTATATTGATTAATTCACAGCTACTTATTTTTTTGTCCATTTGAACTCTGTCCTCTAAACAGATTCTCTTTTTAGTAGATATAGTCCTTACTCACTATACTCTCTTTTTCATACTTTTTTGATACTTTATATCAACATGTCTTATTTCTTAACTAGATTATAAATTCTTCAAGGGTAGAGATGGTACTTTTTCTATTTTTTTTTGACAGCAATCTCAACTATAATAAATTTGTAATCACATTTTCCTGACTGAGGAAAACCTAAGTTGCCAGTATAGAAACCAATAGCTTTTCACTATGAGCAAAAATATCACAGAGTAAGAAGTGCTTAAGGGATTTAGAAACGTAACTAGAAAAAAAAAGTGTTGATCATTTTAAAGTATTATAAAACTAAAGCTTTAAAACTCACTCCATCCCTTAAATTTGTCCAAAAATATCACTTTACAGTAACACTTATTATCGACTCTGACCTGTTGGTGGAGAAAGGAGAAGAGGAGGAGGATAATAAGATGCTATTTCATGACACATCTATTACAGTAATTCATTTATAGTATGGAACCTTTGCCAATGATAAATGCATGTTACTGTGGTGCAATTATGAATGTACCTTGGCTTTTCAACAATAAAGCTGCCAAAAGGTTGCAGAATGCTCAAGGGAGAAAGAAATTTTAGTTGAAGAACTGAACTAACCAAGAAGTATAATTTTTTAAAAAGTAAGTGTCTATCTGATTTCTTTAAAGAGATTTTTGTTCACTCTTAACAGAGATTCTGTGACTTAAGGAAAGTACACATTCCATTTCATAATCTATTAACTTCACATGTACTTGATTTTGCATACATGCTGCATGTTAAAATTATCTCCATGTAGAAAATATTTGCAGTATCTCTCTTACTGGCAAAATGTGAATCTATCCAAGAAAATGATGTCATTTATGTTGAAATTGCTTGCAAAATCTTAGATTAAAATGGGGAAGTAATTGTGTTAAGATTTTTTGTCTTGATATATTAATATAAAATGAAGGTGAAATGGAATTGTATAATAATCGAGCCTTCATGCCACTACTATGCTTTTTAATGTTTACTACAGGTTAAATATCTAAGCTGTAATCATAATGGAACTAATGAGTGGTATATTTTTGTTGACCTATTTTGCACTTAAACCTGTATTAGTTACTGGGATCAGCGATGGCGTAATGGTTACATTGCTGGACTCCCATGTAGTTGACCACAGTTTGAGTCCTGGACCCAGTGACTTAAAACTCATGGCAGATGCGTGTGTGTGCATGCTCAAAAATCCCAAAAGGAGAGTGGAGGAGAAGGGATTATGGCATAGCCATCCCCACTGGGGGTGGGAGTGGGGTAATTTCTTACTTTCTGTCAATCTGTCTCTGTCTTTCTGGTGAGTACAGGCACCCTATAACAAAATTTCTCTAAAAAATAAAAAAAATTTTAAAAAGCCTATATTAGCTACTATGCCGACATTTAAGTAATATAAGGTGGAATTCTTTTTTTTAAATTAATTAATTAATTAATTTTTTTTATAGAGGGTTTTGCTACAGGGCACGTGTGCTCTCCAGAAAGACAGAGAGGCAGAAAGTGAGAAATCAACCCCCCACACACCCCCAGAGGGGATGACCACGCCACTGTCCCTTCTCCTTCATTCTCCTCCCGGGATCTTGGGAACGCACTCACACATGCCCGGTGTGAGTTTAAGCCACTGGGTCTGGGACTCAAACCGCGGTTGACTACGTGGGTGTCCAGCAACATAGCCATTACGCTAACTGCTGGTCGCTAAGGTGGACTTCTTGACCTAAGAGAAAATTTTCTGATTGAGCTAACAATTATGGAGCAAACAGTATGACAGCAGAACATAGGAAAAAATGTAATACATATTTTGGGCTGTTGTTGAAAAGAGAAAGTTGTATATGAAGTGAACTTGGGAAACATTTGTGGAGCAGAGTAGGAAAATGTTGCTAACTGTAACTTGTGATTTTCATGAAGATAAAGAGGTTGGGAGGTGGCATGGCATAAAAGGAATATTTAACAACACTAGGCTAAGTTAAAGACCTCAAGGATCTCTCCTACTCAACTTTTTCATACGCTGAAGTTAAAAAAAAAAAAAAAAAAGCTCTGACTGGCTTTAACCTAATTTGTTCTGATGTGATGAGAATAAACTATTTCTATTTTGAATACTATTTTGAAAGTAGTGAGATTTATGGGAAAAATCTAAGACAGAATGAATGTTTCCTTAAAATATGAGTGATGAAAATGCATAGCAGGAAAGGAAATAAACAAATGCACATAGAATTCTTCAAGTCTTCACTCTTTGAATTTTTAAAATTATTTATATAATCTGAGTGATTAAAATTGTGATCTGATAATAAGGTCTCTGGGATTCTGCTTGGAATGTTACAAGTTCTTTAAAAACAAAGCAGAATGCACGCTGTAAGTGCACTTCTTCCATAGATCAACAGGAGATATTTTGGGATGCTGACTATATTAAAATAATCCTAACTCTGTGTCAGTCTTTTTAGGGTTTCCTGTATTAGTCTTTCTTTTAACCAGTTCCTCCGTGTTTTCCATACTGCAGTTGGTCCAAACTTTCTACAGCCCAGTTTGGATCATGTTTAATGATTCCCTTTGGTCTGATAAAAAAAAAAAAAAATTCTTTTTTCCTAACATTCAGCATCTTTCACAATTTGCCTTTGATGTACTATTTATTTCTTGGTTCTCATTCCCTGCCGAAAACCGTGCTTTGGTCACAGCATTCTTGACTCTTTCGCAAGTTTTTTGTGGTGATGAGAATTTAGAAAAATCTCATTTGCTGGAGGCTAGCTATGTGCTACTTACTGGTTATATAAAGTTTTTCCTTAAAGCTTAGCACCAACCGTGTGCTGAACAGAGATAACGTGTCCAAGGTTCCTTTTCTTCAGTAGATTTGTCGCGTGAGTGCAGATAATATGTAAAGTAAGGATGGGAGAGAGAATAAAATGGAAGTAAGGAAATCTGATCTTCTTCCCAATCAAGATACAGGATGCAGGAAACTCCCAATTACTTGTATTAAATATAGGAGGAGAAAAATTGACTTTCTCCCCCCTTCTGCACCAAAACAGTCATTGGCACATTCCAGTGAGTACTGCCCACTGACTGAAGGGGTACAATGAGGCAGCCTGGCACTAGCAAAATTAGACAATTACTCAGAGCAGACACACAAAAACAATCAAGCATGTTGTTCCAAAGAGTTCAGCATTTTGCTGACCTTTTCTTGTGAACTCCCTGGTATATCTTTCCTTTAGGAGTTTCAGGGCTGTTTAGAAGAGCCTGGTAATGTAAAGACCTCTAATTGATACTTAATATAATTTTCCATCAATTTGGGGCAATAATGAGATAACTTCGGAATAGCAATTTTTTTTGAGAGGTTTTTGCTATAGGGTGCATGCACTCACCAGAGAGACAGAAAGAGACAGAGAGACAGAAAGCAGAAATCACTCCCCAGGGGGGATGGCCATGCTGCAATCCCTTCTCCTCCATTCTTCTCTTGAGATCTGGGCCCACACGCACACAGGCCCGGCATGAGTTTAAGCCACCAGGTCCGGGACTCGAACTGTGGTCGACTACATGGGAGTTCAGCGACATAGCCATTACGCTAAGTGCTGATCCCCGGAGTAGCAATATTAAATCTCTTCTGTTGATGAACAGATCTCTCCATTTTCTAGAACTGCTCATCAGAAAACCATCGCCATTTTAATAGGCTAATTGAGATGAAAGAAAAAAGTCCACCACAATCCTCAGAGATCAAATATATGTCATCAACTTCCAAACTCCTGATTTTATTCTATTATTCCTTTCATCTGAATCCTTCATCCTTTCATCACTGTCTTCTCAATGTCCTGTGTCATTTAAGGCTCTAAGCATATGTTCTTAAAGCATGGTACATGGACCATTTCTATCTGTCACTTAGGATGCTGGTTAGAAATGTAGACCTTATAAATCAGAAATTCTAGGGATGGTCTAGAAATCTGAATTTTAACAAGCTCCTCAGGTATCTTATGCATATAAAAGTTTGGGAAACACTGTTCTGTTCAAATACCATGAAGTCTTTTTCATTCCCCCCAAAAAACCAATTTACTCTCTGTCATGGCAGTTCTTTTTTTTTTTTTTTTTTAAGTTTTTTTTGTAGCCTTCCTATAGTATTTATAGTATTGTTTTATATTATAATTGGTCACATCATACTGTTTTGGGCACTTGTTTTATTCCCTCCATAATAGGTATAAGCTTCTTGCAGGCTAGGTCTGCATATTTCTAGAGCATCCAGCGTGGAGCTTTGCTTCTAGCAGGTGCTCAATTCTTATCTCTAAGAATGCATGAAATGTTACCTCCAGGCCTTTCCCCTCCTCTCTGTCAATGCACTGTGAACATAAGCTACAGTGTAACTCCAGAATGTTTGTACCATATTAAAATAAATGAACTGCTTAGAAAACCTCTTGCTTGAACTAAGCTTAGTTCACAGAATTTGGTCCCAGATAAATAGTTGACTCAGGCTTTTTTGTTCTCTGTAAATCTCCTTATCAGCAGAAGGTTTATTTTTGCAACTCATGGTTCAATATAGTGAAAAGTAGTCACTTGAATCAAGAATTAAAGAACGATTCATGGTTTAGGTCATAAAAATTACCTGTATGTCTGTCACTGGTGAATCATTTATGATGTCCTCACTACAGTCTGAATTTTCAAAAGGTTAACTTTGGATGTGCATTTTTAGAGTATGTGTGTTTGCTTTGAATAATGTCAAGCTACAAAAAGGGCATTTTCTTAAAATATCACTGTTCAATTTCTACAGAATGTAAACGAATGAACAAAGCATACTCAAATCAAAGATTGGAAGCATGGCTTGAACTTCAATTGTCTAGCTGCAATTACAGTGAGACGGTTCCCTGTTACTTGGTTTTCCTGAAATCAGGATATGACCTGAGCACTTAAGATAGGCATTGCTATACATTTAAAGGACTTAAAAGATTTATGTTGTTTCTTAAGGTTGAATAAACATAATGCTTTTTTTTTAGTTTTTATAGACTAGATAAAATCCAGTAAAACAAATATACTAACACACACACACACACAAACGCACGTTTAAGCTACTGGTTAAGGAAGAACAAAATACAAAGAGAGGTTGGACTGTTCTAAGCTTGCAGCAAATATTTCAGGAGCTTGAATTAGCATACAACAGTACGTTTAAATGAGGTATGAAATAAGTATTAGTGACATGATGTTAGTAAGTTACACTGGAGTTGCTATCTAAATAATGTCCAACATAGAAAAGGTATCACAAACACTATTACACAGATATGCTTGAATATTTTAAAGATGTATGCCTTTCTCAAATGACTGGGAAAGAAAACATATTATGCAAGAAAACTGTATAAAAGTATAAGGTTCAAATAAAAGGTGAATGCAATATTTTGAATCAAAGGAAAGATAACTCATTAAGACGTCATCATAAAGTAATATAAATGCAGAGAAATCAATTGTCAAATGTTACCAAGTACACATTTAGAAGTACAAAGTCCACCCACAATCTTGTATCCTTTGAAAAATTTTAAGGGGGCTGTCTCTTAAGGGAACTTCTTTAAAGTAACTTACTTTATCCCAGATATACATATATATATATACATATATATATATACATATATATATATATATACACATATATATATATATATATAATTTTCATGCCCCAGGCCTAAGTCAGGTTTGAATTTCTACAGAACATTTCTAAGTGTATCATGTTGCTTCCTGTCTTCTCTCTGCTTCTCCTCCAACTCAAAGATTCCATCCTACACATCTCTGCTAAACTGATTCCTTTCGAACATTATTTTTGTCAAGTTGTTCCTCTGCTTAAGGATTTAGAGTGATTTTCCATAACTAGTTACATAAAATTCTAACTTGTCTTATTTCTTGTAATTATTTTTTAAATTAATTAATTTATTTATTTTTACATTTTTCCACATTTACTTTACATATCAAAAAAAATTTGCTCATAATCCATAGTTCTTGACAGTTAATAAACGACTTTCAAAATTTCAAAATACTGAATTTAAAAGATAATGTTCAAAATATTTCTTTATAATTTTGTATAATTTTGTTTGTGACTCTATAACAGAGACAGTATGGTTTTAAATATTTTTGAGAAAATATTTACATGTCAACTACTCAAATTGTTGAAAAGCAAATGCCCAGCACACTAATCATACATAATCCTTCTCAAGTCAGCCCTGCCCAAGTATTCTGTGATATACCATCTGCTAGCAAAGATCAGTCTTTTTCTTCCTTCAAAGTCTTTCTCAAGATAATCCTCTGGAGTGTTTGCTCTTTTGCAATCTCTACTGATTACTAATGCTGGACTGGAAAAGTCTAGGTTATTCTATGTTATAAATTTTTTCACATATCTTCTCTAATCCTCTCTGCCAGGCAGAACTATTTACGGTACCAGGCCATCATTCTAAGTTTCTATTGGCTTACTTAAAATTCACCCTCATTCTATAGTTTTCTGATTGATCTTCAGATATGACATTCCAGTCAAAGCCCTGTCCAATAACGAGTATCTCCAATTTCTGATTCAATGCAACAAGCATTATTGAACTTATGCACATAACCCTTCTGCCACAAAATAAGAATACTCCCAAATATTTCCAATTTAAGAGGGGTCAGGAAGGAAGAAAAGCTTAAATATTTTTGTGAAAATATTTACATGTCAACTACTCAAGTTGTTGAAAAACAAATGCCCAGCACACTAGTCACACATGATCTTGTGTGTTTCCATTTAAAGAAACACACAAGAAAAATATTTTAACAAATTGCTTAACCTATCAACAACTCAAAAGAAAGTAAAATGTTTAAATTGGGAAAACAGAGCATAGTAAAAAGAAATCAGTAATGCTTTACTCAAAAGTCATAAAATTCTATTTCGCCAGTTCAGTCTTATGTTCAAACTCTCTTCTGTTGAATACGCAGTGTTGCTGTGGTCCAATCTTTCCATTTAAATCCTGGAAGTTAACATTCTACGTTGTTATTGATATTTCTTGTCCCTATCATTAAATTGGTCGTTTTCCTGGTTGCCTTTTGTCCTCTTATTTCTGTATGTGTCTTTAATTTTTCTGATTGAGCACTCCTTTCAGAACTTCTTGAAGAGTAGGTCTGCTACTGGCAAATTCTTTCAGGGCTTGTTTATCTAAGAATGTTTTTATTCTTTCTTTCCATATGAAAGATAATCTTGCTGGGTATAGTATTCTTGGTTGAAACTGTTTTTCACTTAACACTTAGAATATATGTTCCCATTGTTGCCTTTCTCGCATTTTTTTCTGATGGGAGGTTTGAGGTTAGCTTGATGAGATAATCTTTTATCCCTTCATCCAATCAAACAAATATCAATAGTTATAACTGACAGAAACATGTGAACTTGTGTACCTTAAATTATCTACTTGGTGCTTCTAAAAAAGTTGTAGAAGTGTTTTGAAAAAGATTAGTGATGTCACGGCAATGGAATGTCAGAAGTTATCTAGGATGTTCTTCAGGTTTATCTTACTATATGGTGTATGAACATTTGAGTTATTTCTAGAAGGTGAATTTCACTCCTCTCTAAAGAGTGATTAATATTTGGAGGGCTATTGTTCATGATATTTCCTGTCCATAACAATGCAAATGATTGTTGTACATGACACTCTGAGGAAAAACTGGTCTTGTAAAGATTAAGACTCTCCTGGTTTTCTCATCTCACTAGTTACTTCATTAATTAAGGAGTTAAATAAAATTGTTAAATTGTGAACATTACATTGTTTTATGAATCCTAATTTTATCTTTTATAGAATTATGTATCACTAGGGTTTAATGTACAAGGAGACTTCAAAAAGTACATGGAAAATGGAATTAAAGTATGACTTTATATTTTTTATTTAATGTTTCTTTCTCGCTTTCATGAAATGAGAGAGACAGAGAGACATAACTGATAGCTCACCCAGCCGAGATCGGGGCACATATGTGCTCGGCACATTCAAGGAGGTCTCTGGACACAAACCCTGAACCTTCTTGTGTGAGTTAGCCTTACAGTGTTTGATTTTTTTTTTTTATTTCTTTGTTTTGTTTTATCACTGTGCCACTGTCTGGACTTTAGAATTTATTCGAATGCTGGGACCAGCAGGTGGCGTGTTGGTTAAGGTGCTGGACACTCTCCTATAGGTGACCATGGTTCAAATCTTGACTCTAGTGGCTTGCTTTCTCACTACCTCTCTCTCTCTCTGATAAAATTAAAATAAGTAAATGAATAAATAAAATTAAATAAATAATTCTTTTTTAAAAAACAATTCATTCTAATGCAATAAAAACAAACTTTTTTGAAATTCATGAATTGTTTGTTCACAATGCATATCCTCCAAGGATTTTTTTGAACGCTCTTCATACATAAGTCTTTACTGTTTCCTTTGCCTTGTAAATTACCAAATGTCAAATGCCAGAAGAAGAAAAACTTCATTGTTCATTTTTCATTATTAAAAAGTCATCAGTTAAGAAATTGAGAATCTTGCCTGAGATCACAGAGTGGTTAAGAATTGAAACAGATTTGACCAAATTCTAACTTTGTTGTACTTTCTATCATTATAAAGTAGAGGAGTGAGTGTTAGAGAACTTGATATCTGGGGTCAGATTGTCTGAATTTTAATTTTACTTTCTTTTCTAGCTCTGTGATATTAAAAAAAAGTAATTTGGTCCCTTTTGCCTTAGTTTATGCATCTGTAAAATGAGTTAATAATCATACCCAATATGAGGAAGCAGGGAGATTAATTGAACTAACACACAGGAGAATAGAGAAAAATGCCTGGTATTGAGTAAGCACCATTAAAAGTTAGCTCTTATTATATGTTTCACAACTGGGTCTCAGAATTTTTGAGGGAATTTGGTAATTTTATTTTTTTAAGTTTATGCATGTAAAGCATGCCTGGATGACATTTAAATGACAAATGATTAGGGTTTGCAATGTGATGTGCTGGGTGTCCTGCCATGTGGTTAGTTAACTTTCTTCTGTGCTTCGTTCCAGTGAATCACATCTCAAGTATTATTCTTTCTACATTATATAGAAATAATCTATGAGAGGGTCAGATGACGGCACAGCAGTAAACACAGTGAAGGGTACCTATATGGAAAGTTTCTGGCTTCCTGTCAAGAGAACCACCTGGGTAGGCAAAGCACTTTGTACCATGATAGGAGACAGGCTAAAGCTGAGGGTCAAACACAGTGTCAAGACTGTCTTGGGATTGCTGTTTAGCTGTTTCTGTGTCTTGTTTTCATCTCTGTCTGTCTCACCCAAGGAAGAAATAAATACATATTTGTTTCATCCTCAAATCTTAAAAATAAAAATGATCACATATCCATTCCCTACTAGAATGTGAACTCAAGGTGGACAAGACCATTGTCCACCTTTGTTCTTGGCAGTTTCCACAGAACGTGTACATAGTAGGAGTTCAATACCTTGGTCAAGGACTAGAGAGACACATGGCAGATGAACAGAATGGATAGAAATAAGTAGGGGCTGGACATTGCATTTGGTAAGGATCTTCCTTAGTGGATTTATGGGCTTGTACTCTGCAAAGTTTGAAGGCAAGTTGGGAGGAAATTACACACCCAGATCATAACTAAGCAACTCAATTAATTCAACATTCGTTTGTGTGTGTGTTTTCTTCTTTATCTCCTTACAAAACAGTATTAATTTTCAATAATTACCATGTTAGGAGATGTCACTGTATTTTATGTGGTCCAGCTGCTCTGCATTAAGATAAGCTCAGCAGTATGTTTACACTCAAGAGAAAAATCTTACTTTTTAAATTCGTTATTTTCCTTTTTTTTTTTTTTTTTGGAAATAGGCTTTTGCTATAGGGCGTGTGTGCTTGCCAGAGAGACAGAGATAGAGAGAGACAGAAAGTGAGAAATCACCCCCCCAGTGGGGATGTCCATGCTGCAATCCCTTCTCCTCCATTTTCCTCTCGGGATCTTGGGCATGCATGCACACGTGCCCTGCGTGAGTTTTAAGCCACCGGGTCTGGGACACGAACTGCGGTCGACTACATGGGAGTCTAGCGACATAGTCATTACGCTAACTGCTGATCCTATTTTTTGAATTCGTTATTAAGCCTGATGAATGTTAGAAAGTGTAGCCATGTTTGACAACACCAAGGGAACTAAGGAAATCCTCTGCTCTAAGTACTTAGTGATGTAAATATCTTTTTAAGTATATATTTTATTTTGACCCATAATGGCCTTTATCTTCCTTGCGGTGCTTGCAATCCCTTGAGGAATGGTAGGATGATTTAGAATTCTAATCCCTAGCGTCACAAATGAGAAAAAAAATTATAATGAAGCTCTAAAATTACCTAGATTGGTAATAGAATGAATGGGATTTTGATGTAAAGAGATCCGTTGACACATTTCAATGCTGATCTTCTTGGAAAGTGTGAGCCTTGCCTTGCTGCATATTACATAGGTGGCCATTAAAGGCAGATTATCTTTCAAAGGAGAAGGCAGAGATTAATGAGTAAAATCATAGTGGTGCATTCAATAAACTGGATAAGAGAACTCACATAAAGATGAGGCAAAAATAGTCATAAAATAAGAATAATTGCAAAGTGATTATTGAATGATAAATTTGAGAAAAAAGGCCTTACCTCAAAAAAACAGATATTGTTATTGGAACAGAAAAAAAAATTTACAAAACTCTAAGCAATTTTTGACAATTTGTTTTGGGATGTAAACACTGGAAATGTTTGTGTGGGTATTTTCTTAATATTATTGGAGTTTCTGCTAACTTTTATGTCTGTAGTCAGCAAGTTCTGGATCATAGCTAAGAGGAAAAAGAATTAAGAAAATATCTCTACTTCTGACTTTTTTACATTGTCTACTTCTGTCTCTCTCATCCACGTTAAAAAATACAAGAAAGCTTGATGTTAAGGAAATGTTCTTGCATTAATTCAGGGTAGATTTTTTTCTGTCTGTGAGTAAATACTTGATACTCTAGGGGTTTAAAATCTCTCATAAGAAAAATTACTCAACCAGTGAATCAGTTAATGTTATTAGAAGGAGGGCACTGACCAGCTGTTCTCCTCCTCAGGGGATAGAATTGGAAGAAATAGACTTACATAGGAAATGGAAAGTTAAAAGGAAGGAAAGCTTTCTGATGACCAGGTTGATAGAAGCCTGAGGGTTCATGCCTTTCTCCTGAGAGTAAAAGTGACCCAGTGGCTGAAAGCTAGCCTGTAACCTAAGGTGGATTCAGGAGTGTGCACCTTTTAGCCAAGTTTGTGTCCTTGGAAAAATGTGAATTTTCTTAGTCTCCATTTAATCCATTGTAAAAAGGGGGGATGATAATATTTAACTCTTAGAACTATTGCAGGGATTTAAAAATGGTCCATATGACACTCTTGGCACATAATTGGCAGTCAATAAATAGTAGCTAGGATTGTTATCACTACGATCAATTCAGGGAGATGTAATCTCACATCAGTTTAAGGTGATTTCAGTAGCAATGATTTACCCCAATTGCATTTGGAGGAAAGGAAGTTTAGCAAATAATATACAAAGTAGTTCTTAAAAAACATAACTGATAATGATTATTTCCTCTTTAATAACAAGAAAGAGATATTTCTCAGTATTTCCTTGAGGAGAAACCCATTTTTCTCTAATGGCATCTCATAATGAGCTGCTGCCCATATCCTTGCCATCATAATTTACAATAATAAAATGCTAATTTTATGCTTGTAATCTTAAATTGAATTAAGTGCCAGATTTTTAGAGAAATAAATGACAACCTATATATTTTTAGAAATATGTTTATATAGCAGCATACTTAAATCCTTCTAATGATATAACAGTTATATTTAGCATGCCCATCTAAAACTTGATCATATCTTGGTCAGTTGAGTCTTTTGCATGCATTTTCAATGGTTTTATGGAGATGCTGAAAAGAGGGATTTTATTTTGAATTTTAATATTAATTTTGGAATATTTAGGAAGACCATAAAAATAACATTTTAGTTATTTAAGAATCCATCTTTTTTTGTTTGTTTGTTTATGCTGAGATTACAAATAGTTCTATTCTTTAAATGTTGTTTATAATTTTTCTGTAATTAGAATAAATGCATAAATCACACCTACACTGGAAACTGAGCTCTGAGCTGCACACCTTGAAATTCATATAGTTACAAAGAGAATTTATTTTTAAGCCATGGAAAAATAAAGGCATAAATAAGATTAATCTGTAAAAGAATATAATGACTCCCACTGGATTTTCCTGGGATATGAAATTTTCTAGGGGCTTCTTATCATAGAGATATTCTTCCATAAACTCAGTATTTTTTAAGATATTAAGAAAGGCAGGAAAATTCTCTACTCCCGAGTAGAAGCTGGTTTTTATTTGTGCCTGTTTTGTTCTGTGTGACACACTGTAGCTTTTTTATCAGAGAAACTAAATGGAGTATGTCTCAAATCATCATCGCTGTTAATATTTAATGAATTAAGTAATATTTACATTGTGTCCTGTACTGTGATAAGTACTCAGGAGATTAATATGGAAGGAAAAATCATGACACTGGTTAATGACACACTGCAATTGTTCTTGGTGTGGCAATATCTATTCACAAAGTAACTTCTAGGCTCAGCCCTGTGGTGCAAGCAGTCGGGTGCTGCTGTGTGATACTGGAGCCAAATTGGAAGCCTGGGTTTAAATCCCAGATTGACCTGAATACACCAGTTGTACCTGTGCATACCCATGATCCTGACTGCCTGCGAGGCTGGGGAGCGGAGAGCAAATTGCCTTGTGGTGAGAGCCTGTCAAGACTTTCTCTTTCCTTTTAATGAAAGAAATAAGAAAGAAGAAGAAGAAACTTCTGAGCAACTATCTATCTGTCTTCATTTATTCTTTTCTTCAATCATTTCTGCACCAAAAATTTATTGAAGGGCCATCCCATGGCATGGTGGTTGAGGTGGACAACTATGTGGTTCAAGTCCTGTCCCAAACTTAAGGAACATGCTGGACATGTATGCGTGCATGCCCAAAATCCCAAAGGGAAGGAGAAGTGGAGATGAAGGCATTACAGTGTGACCATTCCTGATGGCGTGCTGCTTTCTCATGCTCTCTCTCCAGTGAGCACACAACCCCACTGGAAAAAGTCTTTTAAGAATTATTGAAACACTATCTTCTAGAAATATGCTAGGCTTAGTGGTTACAATGGATAAAATAGATGGTTCTTTTTCTTATGGAAGATGTAGCAATGACTATGAAGGAGTTATAGACAAATAACAATAGGCACATGAATGAAAGTCTGCCTGTTTCCAAGGGTGTTGTCCAAGAATCCTTGGTATAGTGTATTAAAAAATAAATAAATAAATAAAAGACATTTATCCTTTTTTTTTTTTTTTTTTGGTGGAGGTTTTTCCTTAGGGCATGTGTGCTTGCCAGAGAGAGATAAACAAAGATAGTGAAAGGGAACATGAAAAATCAATTCCCCTAGGGGTGATAGCCAACGCCATAATCCCTTCTCTGCATTCTCCTGGGATCTTGGGCACACATGAATATGCCACCAGGTTCAGGAGTTGGTCTACAGTAGGCCATATGGGAGTCCAGTGATGCAACCACTGCACCATCTGTTGATACCTAAAACAAAGAAAAGAAAAAAATCGACAGGTGACTCGAAATTTACCAAACAGATTATAGTCAGCCAAGAAGTAAAGTGGTAGAATTAAGGACATTGTTACCTTGGGGAGACTGAATGGATACATGTGGAATTATGAAGCAGGACAACATATTTGGAAAACAAGTGTCAGGGACAAAGCAAATGGTAGAAGGTAGGACTACACTGAGAGAAAGACATCGAATAGATCATAAAGAGTCTTACATTCCTGATAAGAAGTTAGCATTTCTGGGGCCAGCAGGTGGCATGGTGGTTAAGGGTGCTGGACTCCCACATGGTTGACTGTGGCTCAAGTCCTGTTCCTGGCGGCTTGTCTTCTCTCTCTCTCGCTCTGTCCCTCTCTGGTCAAATTAAAACAAATAAATAAAGTTAAATATTGTAATTATTTAAAATAAAGGTTAAGGGATTAGCAGATAGCATAAGAGCTACATCGCTGGACTCCCATTTAGTCGACCGTAGTTTGAGTCCCGGAACTAGTGGCTTAAACTCATGCTGGGTGCATGTGCGAGTGTGCCCAAGATCCTGAGAGGAGAATGGAGAAGAAGGGATTGTGGTGTGGCCATCCTCCCGGGGGGGGGGGGATTTCTTGTTTTCTGTCCCTCTGTCTCTCTTTCTGGCGAGCGCACACACTCTATAGCAAAAACCTCTCAAAAAAAAAAGTTAGCATTTATCTTAGAAGAAATAAAAAGTATCAGTTACGTTTCTGAGAGGCATAGCAGTGGTGTAGAGCAAAGGGAATGTCCTGAGAACTGCTAGGAGGCAGAAACACCAAAATGTAACCACCATTCACTGTAGTGACTATATGACAGGGAATTTTCCCATCATAAATAGGTTTTTGTATTGACAGGCTGGTTGGTTGCTTTCAATAACCAAACCTAGAGCAGAAGATTCCATGGCAAAGAGACAGGCAAACATGAACCACACCTGGGGCTCAAGTATCCCACAGAATTAGCGTTATTTGTTTCAGAAGAACAGATACATTTTTGGTGGAAAAAAAGCAGATTTTGAATGACTTAACTCATTTTTGGGGTATGGGACTGATTTTTTATTTTTAATTTTATGAACCTTCCTTAAGAAAATAATTATATGAAAATACCAGTATAAGACAGGATTAACATATTGCTAGATCAACCCCTAAATTTCAGAAGGGTTCTCTATTGTGAAAATTTCCAAAGTTTTACCTTTTACTTAACTAATATATACCGTATTCATCCTGGGAAAAACATGTTATACAGTGTAAATATGTACGGCAATTAAATGTAAAGTTAACAGAAATAATTTTTTTAAAAGAAATACTTAAAAAGAAAAAATAATCCAAAATTTAAGCTTCATTAGCACCATACTGAATGCTTTTAGCATTAAATAGATCTAACTTAAAGCCTTGTCAAAAAAACAAAAACAAACAAAAATAGTCACATAGAAATGGAATTAAAGCACAAGTTTATTTTGACACAAAAATTTCTGAAATTCATGCATAGTGTTTTATAATATGCATTTTTCATGAACACTTTAAAGTCATCCTTATATTAAATTCCTTGAACCTTACAAAAACCCTTTGTAGTAGTTTTCATTACTCTTCATAATTTAAAGAAAAAAAGAGTGAGTCACTGAGGATTTAAGTCACTATCTCAAGTTCTAAACAGTAGGTAAATGGTAGAGTCAAGGTTTCTATATCATCAGACTGGTTTCAGAACCTGGGCTTTTAACTGTGGTCTCATTTCTTTCAAATTTCTTCACGCTATAATTTATTCATGTGATAGATGCCAAGAGCAGAGGCCTTTGTTTGTAGGCCTTTTAGTGACTAGTTAAGGAATGAACTCATGAAGACAGGTTGGTTGAAGTACTAAGCATTCACTGAGCCCCTACTTGGTATTGGGGTATCTATGGTGGGCAGGCCTTTTCTCTCTCTTCTCTTGGATTTGTTCCTATTTCCTTTCCAGAAGAGAAATGTATCAGGAGAGGAGATGACAGAATCACTTGACATAGGGAGCCAACATCTAGTGCGGAATACGCCATAAAGGGTGGTCTAATAGTGCTCTCCAGATTCCCATGGGATGAGTTGGCTAGAGTTATGATACTTCCATCTCCCCCAACCAAATAAACACTGACTCTTATATGCTGCACTTCAATCCACCTCTATCTTTTGTGGAACTCATTTTAAGGCAGTCTTTGCAAATACAGATGCTATCAGAAGCCAGGTATTTAAGATAATGATGCCAAGCATGGCAGAGTGAGACAATAAGGAGTGGGAGGAAATGTGAAACCATCAGTATCTACATGCTGTCTCTAAAGACACTCAAGTTCAATTTAAAAACCATACAAACAGGAGCCGACAAGTGGTGTGGTGGTTAGGGACACTGGACTCCCACATGGCCAACTACGGTTCAAGTCCTGGACCTGGTAGTTTGCTTTCTCACTTTCTTCTCTTTCGCTCTGTCCCTTTCTGGTCAAATTAAATAAATTAATAAAGGTAAATAAAGCAATTTAAAAAATACGAAGACAAACTCCCTGTAAATCCCTGAAACAGATCTAGCTTCCCCATTTCCAGTCAGTCATCCTGTTTGTCATCCCCTTTCCCTGGTGTGTAGGACCCCATTAGCTTATATGGGCACTCAGCACAAGTTAGAAAAAAAACAAAATTCACTTGGGCAGATGAGACCTGAAAGGGGCAGCCCCTTGTTTATATCATATTCACTTTTATATGCCATACAAGATGAATATTGGCACATAGCGATCCCGCCTGGACAGACAGTTCCACTGATAGAAGCCTAATGCTTATTTTGAGCAGTTGCCCAAGATACTCTTTGACCTTTTTGTTCCAGTTTTCTCTTTTCTGGAACTCACTTCCTAGCTCCAGATTTCTGTTTTTCAACACTGCTACTCTGAAGTTAACCTCAAATTAGGTGTCATCTGAGTCAACATCTGTCATTTTGACTTTGGACATTTTTGCTGGTTTTTTTTTTTTTTTTTTTTTTTTTTTTACTTTGTTCACTCTTTCAGCCTCCATGGCCTGATACCTGAGAGTGGGATTCTCAACTGTGGTCTTGGCTCAGAAGAGTCCACAACTCCACATAACAGCAAGACTATCCCACCAACCTAGGGGAAGAGAATAAATTAAGCCAACACCAATGTTTTTAAATTACCAAATAAGAGACTTGCAGATGGAGTAGCAGTTATGTCATTGGACTCTCACATGACTGACCACAGTGCAAGTCCCTGACCTAGTGGCTTGGAACTCACACCGAGCACATGTCAATGTGTGCACACGATCCCAGGAGGAGAATAAAGGAGAAGGAATTGTGGCATGGTCATCCTCTCTAGAGGATGATTATTTTCTACTTTCTCTCTCACTGTCTCTGTCTCCTGTTGGTGAGTGCATGTGTCCTAAGGCAAAAACCTCAACAACAACAACAAAAATTACCTAAATAAATACCTCAAAGAACAATGCATCCTTGTGCTAAGAAGCAAAGGAAAAATGTAGGTCAATGTGATATTCTAAATGGCCACAGCAACCTAATTAAGTAAGCCATATGGCAAATTTGATCACTTTTGGAGAAAAAAAATGCATTGAACCTGCTGAAAACTATAGACAATGACAACACAAATAGATTGAGACTGAACCTCGATGGTACAGGTGACAGTGTGCTGATCTGCAATGTTGGAAACTGCATGGCTCACCAAGGATTTGGATCCTGAGTCAACTTGAAACATGCCAGGAATGCATGCCCAAGGTCCTGACTAGCTGGAGGGCTGAGAAGGGAGTTGAGATGTGACAAGATGTCCTTGTGTTTTGAGGGTGTGTCTCTCTCTTTCTCACACATGCACATATGCTCTTTCAGGAAAGCAATAAAATAAATAGACTTAACAATTTTTCAAATGTAGAGACTGAAGTTTTACCTTCTGTTGAAAATATAACCCTGGAATGCATATTACACTAAGTGTTTCAACAACAACAACAAAAATTACCTAAATAAATACCTCAAAGAACAATGCATCCTTGTGCTAAGAAGCAAAGGAAAAATGTAGGTCAATGTGATATTCTAAATGGCCACAGCAACCTAATTAAGTAAGCCATATGGCAAATTTGATCACTTTTGGAGAAAAAAAATGCATTGAACCTGCTGAAAACTATAGACAATGACAACACAAATAGATTGAGACTGAACCTCGATGGTACAGGTGACAGTGTGCTGATCTGCAATGTTGGAAACTGCATGGCTCACCAAGGATTTGGATCCTGAGTCAACTTGAAACATGCCAGGAATGCATGCCCAAGGTCCTGACTAGCTGGAGGGCTGAGAAGGGAGTTGAGATGTGACAAGATGTCCTTGTGTTTTGAGGGTGTGTCTCTCTCTTTCTCACACATGCACATATGCTCTTTCAGGAAAGCAATAAAATAAATAGACTTAACAATTTTTCAAATGTAGAGACTGAAGTTTTACCTTCTGTTGAAAATATAACCCTGGAATGCATATTACACTAAGTGTTCAGTATCAGTTTCTCTTTGGTAGTATAAAGTGGGTGTAGGTGAGCAGATGTATTAGAACACCTAACCCACATTCATGAAAATATATTCTAAGGAAGGGATTATTATTAATTTAAATCTCTCCTTTCAACATTTACACCCCTGCAAATTAAAAGATATAATGAAAAAGAGTAAGAGATTTGGGGAACAAAGATGAAGACAGTCTCTTCCAACTCTGTAGCTAATAGAACCTCTTTAAATAATGTAAATACCTGTTGCCAAACATCACCACCTCCAGAAATTCTCTTTCTACTCTCCGTCACAGACCTGATGTTTTCATCACCTGCTTTTAATGATTTTGTTCCTGCTTCTGACTTGAAATTCTAAGGAGATGAATGAATTGATAAATGGAAGAATGAATGCACACTAACTTAGAACTGCCTTGTTCTGATTGAGTGGAAGTCAGTCAGATAGCACTGATGGGGAATGTGGGCAAGCAGAGTGCTCTTCTTTGCCCATATTAATGAAAGTCTGTCGTGTTATAACTCAATGATCCCACCAACTGATGGGAGACAGACAGCTGCAGTGAACACTGAGGAATTTTAAACTATTTCACAGCTCAAGTTACATGATTAGAATATGTAGTTAAAAGCATTTGACTTTTTGGCCCAATGAACTTATTTTCCCTGTAAACGTATTTTCAAAATTTATGTGAACACAAAAATTGAAGTGGTTAAAATAGAAAAAAATGAAATCTTACTTTTTCTAAATCAAACTACTGACCAAAAATTTTACTCTCTAATAATTATCATTGCAAACACTTTCAGGTATCTTTCAGCATAAATAAGCATATTTGTATGTATGTGTTTGTGTATGTTTGTTTGGTGTACACTTGTATCCTTTATACTCACACTAAGTGAACTGTGTTAAACATATATTGACATTTTTGTCAGTTATTAATATGTTTCAGAAATAATTTTACATTGAAAATTCAAAATTGAAATTGAAATTCAATTTAAATAGTATATTTAAAATATATTCAAAGTAATGGCAAAAATAAAATGTTACCTGTTCCCCCGTTCACACTTAGAAGCAGCTGCATTAAAAACTTTTTTTTGTTTGTTTTAATGTCCTTTATCATTATCTTTTAGTTCTAGGTTTTTACCATAGGGCCAGAAACAGAGAGAAAAAGTGAGAAATCACCCTCCAGAGAGAGTGGCCATTCCACAATCCCTTCCTCTCCATTCTCTCTGGATCTAGGGCATATGCGCACACATGAACCATGTGAATTTCAAACCACTGGGTCTGAGACTCAAACTCTAGTCAGCCATGTGGGAATCCGGCATCTTAACCAACACATCACCTATTGCCTTCCCACCCCCACCCCCTTTTCTTTTGAGAGAGATTTTTACTATAGGGCTCATGTGCTTGCTGGAGAGAGAGAGACAGAAAGTGAGAAATTACCCCCTAGGGGGATGACCATGCCACAGTTCCTTCTCCTCCATTCTCCTCATGATCTTCTGCAGGCATATACATGTGTCTGGTGTGAGTTTTAAGCCACCAGGTCTAGGACTCAAACCACAGTCGACTATGTGGGAGTTCAGTGATGTAACCATTATGCCATCTGCTGGTCTCTCTGCCCCCTTCCCCATGGTTACTTTTAAGCCACTAAAAAATATGTTAAGTCTGTATTGTAAATATACTTCTATTATGACCTTTATACAACACTATTGACTCCCTTTCATGAATGTTGAATACTTGGTTTACCAACATTAATTCCTTCTCCTTTCCTCTTGTGGTTAGTCTTGGGTGCCAACTGGACCAGTGAATACCTAGGAAAAGCTCTACTCTGGGTATGTCTTAGAAGTATTCTCAGAGAGATTAACATGATTCCTGAATAGATTAGATGTGGAAGATCCATCCCCTCCATGTGGTAAGGATGATCCAATCAATAAGGGTGCCAGAGATAATCAATACAGAAGACGAATGAGTCTCTTCTGAGATAGAGCAAGATAGTCTTCTGTTGCCTCAGACATCAGAAGTCAGGGCTCTTCTGCCTTTGAATGCTAGGATTTGCACATCATCCTTTCCCTCCTCCCCTGGATTTTCAGGCTTTGCAGCCTCAGACTTTAAATGATATCATCATCATTTCTGCCTCTGAGGCTTTTTGACTTGGAAATCATTTTCCTCTCATATTACATTTACTGTTTCTGATCCATTGTGATAGCATGAGCTACCACAATTCCCACTTGAGGATGGCCTGTTGTGTTCTCAGCTGCCTTAATTGAGAGCTGATTTCCCCAATAAATCTCTTCTTATTTATCTGTACAAAACTATTGGGTCTGCCTTCCTAGAGAACCCTGATGAATATACCTTTTTCTAATTTTGTAATAGATATAAGGGTTACTTTGCAATTCTGGAAGGTAAATGTGTACCTGTTTCTCATTCCATGAACTTTACTTAGCATCTAGAATCTCCTCTTACTTCGTTTACCTTCTGAAGCAGAGATGATACTAAAATCCATTTTCCTTTTTCATAGTAAAACAGTTTTAGTTAGAATGTGACTTCCCAGTTAAGAACTATAATTCTTAGACAACTTTGTTGGTGTGATTTTGTGACAAAATTTTTGCTAATATTAATATAACAAAGTATAAAAATGATGTCTGCTTGGTTTAATAAGAGTAAATAAGTAACCTTTGTTCTTCTTCCTTTTCCCTGAATACAAAGGTGATCTTCAGTGTGGCTTTGGAAGTCACATATTTATATAATATATTGCAGGACTTCTATTGCTTTATACTCTGAAAGACTACATGAGAAAGAGCCATTTATTGACCAGAGGATTGAGTGTAACATTAGAGGAGAATAAATTTAGTCTTTTTTGAGCTCTAGAATGATGAGAGTATCTTTGTTACAATAGATTGTTTTTTTACCGTAAGAAATTAAACTTGATATTTCCTCTCCCATCTGTTTTGCAACTTTCCATAAACCATATCAAAAGTAGCATATGCAGTTGATGCCCTGATTACATTCCTCTCGTGATCATTGTGTCTAATTCTGGCCACTTTTAGTTTCAAAGTTTTCTTTTAGTTCACAACTGGCAATACCAGAAAATTCCCATCCCACGAATGGTCCTTCACCAATGATAGATTGGAGTTTGAAGATAAATACCTTGTCTTTCCTGACTCTTGGAAAAGATAATTTTAGGCATGTTTTACATTGCCTCCAAGAGTTACCTAGCAATCTTGCTTTGTAGTTGGCCACATTAGTAACTTGATTGATAACACAGTCTTTATTTGACTTCTTTCCTTAATATATCTTAGTTCCTCTTTCCCCTGCCAGTATGTTTTGTGAACAGCTCTTAAAAAATGAATTCCTCAATCTTTTTCTTGGAGTATGCCGGTTGAGAAACTCAAGGTAGTACAAGTAATTAAATAGAAGAATGATCCTTAATGTGAGATTCTGGAATTGGAGAGCTTACCAGTCAGATGGTCATAAGAACCTCATCCTCAGTTTTCTAAGATATCAGTAGTTGCCTCTTGAGGTAATCCTTTCGGCAAGTTACTATAAGAATAAAAAAACTTGAGCCCAGAACATGGATTGGTTGCTTGATGTGTTGATGTAAGAAGAAAAAAATGACTATTACCACTTTATTGCCACTCACAGGTATCCCTAAAAGATATCAGTGTGGGAAAAATCTCTCCAGTGGACAGAAATTCATTCAGTACCTCTTGTCATAAACTTTGTAGAAGAGAGGAAAAGTGTTCCTAGATAAACTCCTGGGATGTGGTGCATAGCTTGGTAATGGATGGGGATATAACTGACCATACACAGCATCGTAATAGCTAAGGCTCCTTTTTGTGATGAATGAGACCCAGGTATGAAGGGGCACACTGGATTATTCTATGGTTCTAGCCCTTGAAGACATAAAGGAAATAACTATTATAGGAATCCTAGAATTGATTGTCTATTGTTAATTGATATAGAAGCCCTGAAGGTCAACTTTTAGTTAATGAAGGGATTGTGCAAAAGCCCAAATGTCTCCTTGTGATAATAGAGACCACAAATCTTGCCCCTAAAGAAATAGGATCCACTGAAAATCAGAAATCTATGATTTTAAGTATGGTGTTTTTAATGATGGTGTTACATAAAAGATCCGATTCATAGCCCCCTTCCATTGAAGCCAGACCTTTAGAGTTAGATGAAGATATCTGTATGAATGGACTTGAGAAAGAAGCCTGATTTTTTGTTTTTTCCAGAATGTTCTAAGTTAGCGAAAGTTTGTGTATCTTCCTTAGGACTTTTCAAAGGAAGGAAACACTGTTTCCCTGCTTGGTTCTCCTCCTACACCCCCTCATTGCTGTTAGACCAATAAATAGTGTTCATCAGCATGGCCTAAGTAGTGAAGTACTAAAAGCGAATGGGAGAAAAGTAATCATTACACCAACTGCTGGTCCATTTTTGTTTGTTTGTTTTGGGGGAAGAGGCCTTTGCTATAAGGGGAAAGTTATCATTTACCAAAATAACAGTAAGGTCCTGTTAAATACACTAGAAGCAACTAGGAGAACATGACTCTGAGTGAATCTTGAAATGCAACACTAGGGGTGGGAGGGTAGAATATAGGACTAGCTATTGAACACTGTGATTATAGGGAAATAGTCTCCCGAAACTCAGGATTAACCTTCTGTAGATGCAATCATGGACTTACCCTATGATATTATTAAGATGATTCCTAGATTCGAATCAGTATAATGATTACTAGAAGATTAAATTAGATATCGTTCTAATTCTAAACATGGTTGGAACTCTCTCAACAGATTATTATAAAAAGGGTAAAAGACTCAGAGAATTGAGCACATTAGAATGATTTTATCATCTGATTATGTTTCTTGGAATGATCCAGAGTATACTCCTTTTAGGCATTTATTTTTGCTTTAGGACATGTATACTCACTGTCGAGAGAGTGAGGGAAAGTAGGAAAGCATCCCCTAGGAGGTTATTCTTTCTGGAGTGTGGGCATGCACACACAGGCACTGCCCAGCATGTTTTCCAAGCTGCTGGGTCTGAGACTTGGACGATGAAGTCAGCCCTGTGGGATCCAGGTGCCTTAAACACCATGCCACCAGGCTGAATAGAAGGTACTCTTTTCACTAAAGTACTAAGGAATTTCCCACTGACAAGGGCGCAAACATTGATGGGAAGCATGTGGTAGCTATTTTTATAGTTCTCAGTTGATAATAGATGGTTCCATGGAACTTGTTTCCTTAAGGTTAATATGGATAATAAAGTCTTGGCATATTTGTTATCAGGTGGCAGCACTTAGCCATCAGCATCAAAGTAGATAGAATTATAACGATGGGCAGCAAGGTCTGAATGACGTTCAGGGGCCCTACTTTTGGAGATCCATCTTACTTAATAGGCCATAGAGCTAGGAATTAGATAGATGGGTAGCCAGCAAAGAGTATTACTTAACCTGTATCAGGGTCAGCAAACTACAGCCTGTGGGCCAAATCTAGTCTTTTGTCTGTGCAACACAGCCATGTCCATTTATTTACCTATTGTTTATGGCTGTTTTGTTCTGCAATGGCAAAGTTAAGTAGGTGCAACAGAGACTGTATGGCTTGCAAAGCCATAAAATATTTACTATCTAGCCCTTTACAGTAGAAGTTTGCTGACCCCTGACCTATATAATCAAAGAAGGTCAAGAACAAGCGAGAAGATTGATGTCAGCCGCTGTAATGGAAAATCACAGTCCTTGTTTCCGGACCTCAGCTAGTTTTCAGACTCAAAGTTATTGATTGAGGAGAGGAAGGATTTTGCAGCAGGAATATCCATAGTAGCCAAGTTTAGCAGCTATTCCCCCAACACCACTGTGGTTCCACTCATAGAATAGCATACACTGGGGAAAGGAAAAATACTGAAATATTTTGAAAGCACTCAGATACAGGTTCTGAGTGGATACTAATACCAGAAGATACAAACATCAACACAGGAACTCTTTTAAGGGTGGGATACAGATGTCCAGTGATAAATGAAATCTTAGTAATTATCCATTTTACAGACCTACAGTGCAGACACTGCTCCAGTCTCTGAAGTCATACTCAGGATAAACATTTTAAATGGTAAACACTTCGTATTTGTTTAGTCATCAGACTTTTTTTTTTTTTTTTTTTTTTTGTACCAGCTAACTCTGCCTAAGTTCTTAGGTACATATTTTGAGGATTCTTTAGGATCAATTCATAGAAGGGCAAAATATATCTGAGTCTAGATTGTGGCTAAATAGTTTGATACATTGGCGCAAGTGAAGAAAACGGACTGTTATCAATTGGGGTAGCTCTGAAAAATAACAGTGAAGGAAGAGTCTCCCAGTGGGCAGAGCTCCACTCAGTATATCTTGTCATCCACTTTATGTGAAGGAGAGAAGTTGGTTGAGACACAAAGACTCCTAGGAAGTGCTGACTAGCTTGGCTGGTTGTTTAGGGATCGAGAGAGTATAAGAGCAGGAAATGAGAGGCAAGAAGATATGGTGAAAGACATGCAGATGGACACTCATGGAAGTGACACAAATGTTTGTGGGTCTTTTTTGTGTTTTATGACAATTCTCATTAGAGAGCATCAATTTCAGAGAAGCCACTAAAATCACTTGGACAGAGTTACTCATCTAGAATGTCCTAGCCATCCTCTGTTCTTTTATTCTATAATTGCATGAATGACTCATGCATAGAAAAAAGTCATATTGGTAGGGACAATGACTATCGCTATGACCAATAATGTAGGCTTCCTTTCACCAAGGTAATCTGCTGTTGACTGGTCAGTGACAGAGCTTATGACTAAATGCTCAATATGGTATTATCTTTGAGGAATAGTCAGTCACTTGCTGGCTAGTTGATTATATTGGCAATAGTTCATCCGTTCTGAGGTTGATATGTTTCCTTGCCTATATGGTGTCAGCTAACATCATTGTCTTAGGATTCATAGAGTATCTGATTTATTGTCAAGAGATCCCTCATAGTATCACCTAGGACTAGGCTCATTATTGGAATCAGGATCTATAAGAAGGGCGTATAACCACGGGATCTGCAGAAAGGTACTGTCAATCTTACGTGTGTTGAAAGACCTCTCTCAAAAGTGCATATACAGGGATATCTGAAAGGACATCCTACAATACTGATGACTGTTCTTCAAGGTGCAATATGGGTTTCAAACAAAAGGCTGTTCTATGTAACTACTATGCAAATACCTAAGAAATATGGATCTATGAAATGAGTGGTGGATGTTTTCAACTCACTATTATGTCTTTTATTTTTCCAGTTTGTTACAGAGTGCCTGCATTTGCCAGAGAGAGATGGAGAGGGAGAGAAAGAGATAAAGTGAGACACTCCCCCTGAAAGGGGGGATGATAACCACATCACAATCCCTTTTCCACTCCCTTCTTGGGATTTTTGGGGACATACACACAAATATATGGCAAGCTACCAAGTCTGGGACTGAACTTCACAGTTCACCATGTGGGACCCACTGCTTTAACCATCATGCTACCTGACTGGACTCAGCATTATGTCTTTTTATCCACAGAGGACATTTTTTCCTTTCTGTCCCTACAATTTAGTTTCCACTGTTCTACATCTTCTGGCTCCTGATGTGGCTACAAAGGAGTATATAATAAAGTTCAACTGTATTTACAACTAATGTTACCACTCAGTCATTTTAGACTACATATGCTTGCCAATCAATAGGTAAATAATGGGTAACTCTATTGACAAAGTCAACTGACCCTGATTATTACATAGACACTGTACTGCTGTAACTTACTGGGGCAGTGAAATGTATTTCATGACTCAGGAGATTAAGTAGGTTGCCTGTTGCTGCTTTCACTCCCAGGGATAAACATGATAAGCTACTGTAGTAACCAAGGTCTGACAAGGATATAGGGACCAGGGAGTAGAAATCTTGTGATGAAGTTCTGGGGTGCTATTCTGGTCTATTTTTTCTTGTTGATTTAAGTAAGTAACACAGACTAAGTGGTTTATCAAGAATAAAGGTTTATTCAGCTTATAATTCTGGAGATTCAAGACTGAGAAGCCTAATCTACTAAAGACCTTGTTAATGGGGAATATCTGTAGAGAATCAAGACAGCACAGGGGATCACATTGTAAGAGGATAAAATATATGTAACAACTCTGGTCATTTACTTAGAAAGCCACCAGAATTTATCACAGGGACTCTACTTTGATGTCCTAACTCAATCCTAATTACTTTCCAAAGGCTTTACCTCTTAAAATCATAGTCAAATTAAGTTCCTACCCTCTTAGTGTCATTATTATAGCAACCACATTTCAACAGATGAATTTTGAGGGGGACACATTTAAACCGTAGCATGTACCCACAAAGCAAGCAACCTAATGCAACAGAGAGTGTCCAAGTGTGAGGGAAATCTAGAGTGCTACAGAAGAGAGAGAGAGAGAGAGAATAGGTAGAGAATAAATACCTAGGACAGTAACTTGTTTCATTAAGTCTCTTACACTATAAGGTTTTTTAAAAAATCTTTTTCTTTGTTATAGGGCAAGTGTGCCTGCCAGAGAAAGGTAGAGTGGGGAGAGAAGTTGAGAAATCACACTCCTCCACCCCTCATAACCTAAGGGGATGCAATTTCTTTCTCTTCCATTCACCTCTTGGTATTTGTGGCATGCACACATATGCATCCGGTGTGTTTTTCAAGTTGTTGGGTCCAGGACCAGAACCACTCAGTTGGCATGTGAGATCCAGATGCCTTAACTGCTATGCCACTGGCTGGCCCCAAGTGACCTGTATTTTGAGTGTTTAACTAAAGGACAGAGACTTTATTGGACATGAGAAAGACTAAAATCAAGGACAAAGAAAAGGGGATTCTACCAAAGAAATTCAAGTGAAAGGAGGTGGGAGAGAAAATAAACAGAGAGGAAATTGAAATATTATGCACAAATTAAAACTGTAGGATCAATATTAATTCTTTTCCTTCTGGTATGTTGGGTGTCAGAAGTGAGGAGATGAGCTATGGACACCTTCTAGATTATGGACTAGAAAACTACATGAATAGTAGTTGTAACATTAGATAAGACATGGATTACAAGAAAGCAAATTGTTTGGCAATATGATAGGTACACTTCTACTTTTGTTAACACAGAAGATCCGTCAGAATTACCAAGTGTACACTATGATGAAAAGGTCTAGAATCTGTGAGAGAGGTCAGGAATAGAAATGTGACTTTTAATGTAGTTATTAGAGTAGACAAGATCACAAAAATAATCATAGAACAGAATTGAGAAATAGATCTTTTTGAACATCAACACATAGTATGGATAAAGATAAAGGATGAAGTCTCAAAAGAGTTTGTGGAGGAGCGGTCAGGGGAATAGAAAAGAACTGAAGTGGAAACATTAGATGGTGTAATGTTTATGTTGCTGGACTCCTACGTAATCAACCATCGTTTAAGTCCTGGACCTGGTGGCTTAAAATTCATCCCAGGCACATGTACATGTGTGTCCAAAATCCTGCAAGGAGAATAGAGGAGAAGGGACTGGGGTGTGGCATCCTCCTGGGGAGGAGGGTGATTTCTTGCTTTCTGTCTCTCTGTTACTCTCTGTCTCTCTGGTGAGCACAAATGCTTTACAGCAAAAGTTTCAAAAAAAAAAAAAAAACCAAAACTGAAGAACGTTGATACGGAACTCAAGAAAAGGAGATTAAAGAGAAAGTAATGGTCAGTAGTAGCAAATGCTTCAGATAAACTGAATTACACACGAACTCTCAGTGCTCTAACCTCATAGCATCTAGAAATTCTGGAGAGGTTTCGATGGTTGGTGGTTTGAATGCGAGGTGAGAATGTGCGTGAGAGGTTAACACTGCTGTGAAGGAGGGATAGTGTGTAATAGATCCAGTAAATAAAAATTCTAGCAGAAATGATTCCATATCTTTGCTGCATATATTATCTTTTAAAACCAAACAATTTTCAGGTAAATGTTTCTCCTGTCAAGATTCAAGGAAAAAGAAAAATATCTTATTTCCTTGACTTACTTTTCTTATTTACATTTTTAAATGGTGTATAAAATTTGGTCTTTTGGGAACCAGCAGTTGGCGTAATGGCTATGTCGCTGGACTCCCACGTAGTCGACCGCGGTTCGTGTCCCGGACCCAGTGGCTTAAAACTCACGCCGGGTGCGTGTGCGTGCGTGCCCAAGATCCCGAGAGGAGAATGGAGGAGAAGGGATTGCGGCGTGACCATCCCCCCTGGGGGGTGATTTCTCGCTTTCTGTCTCTATGTCTCTCTCTGTCTGTCTGGCGAGCGCACGCGCCCTACAGTGAAAATCTCTCCCAAAAAAAAAAAAAAAAAAATTTGGTCTTTTAATTGTATTGCTTTTTTTTGGCCTTTGTCAAAGAAATATTTTTGAAAATAACATATTTAAATGATTTTAATGCTACATTCCAAGTTTTTCTCAAAGATGACCTGTTATTGTCAATCTATTACACATTGGAAAAGGAAACAAAAAGGCAGTATGTAAACTTATGTGGTTTTCTACAGCTTTTTTAATTTACAAAGACTGAGTCAATACCACCTAATTGCTATATCCCCACAATAGAATTCAAAAGTGCAAATTTACGTTTTTTTTCCCTTCCAAGACTGATTATGAACATGAAGAAAATCTCAATGGACAGTTTATCATCAATATGGATTTAATGAAAAATGATCTAGTGGTGTGATAAAACACACGCAGGAAAATGCAGTCTTCTCATGGTTAGCCATGTAGAGATTGCGGGTTTTGTGGGTTGTCAAGAGTGTTCATTCCCAGTAGCCAACATCCTTGAGGGCTCCCACATTCTTTCATGATTTTGAATGTGTTGCTCAGGGGGGAAGAAAAGGCATTTTAACATTAATATGAAAAACTTAATTAGCAAGATAAATCAGTTTGCCATATATGTTCCAGAGACAATTATATTTTGCATTATTGATAAAATGCTCTTCTCCTTTGTGTGGGCATGTGTGTGTGCCCTCTTAGTTTAATACATCTGATGCCAGAAACTTTTACCAAGAGCTATAGCTTCTGTGAAAGATCATGGCTATAAAAATGAGCTATTATTTTATTTTTGTTGGTTCCCCTTATGGGATTGGGTGACTTGGGGAAAGTGACTTAACCTTTCTGGGTCTCATAATTCTCATTTGTAAAATTGAGTCGGGTAACTTTTGGGTTTTTATGAACTACAAATTAGTTAATGCATTCATGCAAAGGGCTTAACACAGCATAAATAAATTAATTTCACGTGCCCTTTTTTTTCTAATTTTATAGTGTATCAAAAGCTTTTTCCCACAGAGTGAAGACTTGTTTCTATTCAGAGACCCACAGTTAACCACATGTTTCAGAACCATAGGAGTATTTTTAAAGCACTATCTCCTATTCTTTACTTTGAGTCTTTTATCTATAGCTTGGTTACTCTAGTTTTGTTTTATTGCTTGATTCCCTAGTATCTGCTTTTCTCTCTAGGTCCATGAACTACTGCTTTATATTTGGTTATCACCATTCATATTTCCTTTGTGACTCCCATGTCACCCCTATCATTTTTGGAATATTCAGGTTTTAGAACCTATTAAAACTTATAGAAGATCATTGTTCTAGGTTGAGCTCCAGCACTAAGACCCCACAGACAAGACCAAACCAAACCAGAATGTAGGAACTTATGCTAAATGCTGCTGAAACTTTAAGAAAGCAAGTAGATCTTCAAATAGCCATTTTTCATAAGAAGAGAGATTAACAACAAATAATCAGAAAAAGCTCAGTCTACCAAAGACAGTGTAATATGGAATGTCCTTATGCTTTAACCTTTATGAGAAAAGAAACCTGAAGTAACATAATATTTGACCAGATTTTTTTTTCCTCTTGCTATTGTTCTAACACTATCAGGGTTAATGAGATGTTTTAATGCAACTTTCACATATAGGACAAGACCCTGATTGTGATGGTTTCTGTAGAATGTGAGTTGTCAGGAATGTTGTACCTAGTTATTATACAACTCTCCGATCACCACTTCCAGTGCCATTAATTGTGCCTCTCTGTATTATTCATAATCTAGGAGCATGTGCTGATTAATAGGAGAAACGTTGAGGAGGACATATTCATTTTGCCTTCTCAATAAATATTTATTGTGCAATTTATATTATGCCAAGGGAACTGTCTAGTTGTTTATGGCCCTAGCCCACACTTACTTATCTGTACTTTTCTCTGTATTACTAGGAGTAGAAGACTTGACTTTTTCACGAGCTGCGTATTAACTAAATTTTGTCAATGGTAAGAACTGACCAGAGAGTAGACAACAGAAGGAAGATACCCATCTTACTTTTGTTTCCAGGAAGAGCATACTAGTCATATTTGGAGAATTAAGGAAGTCCTGTGTGCTCGGAATAAAAAATAAGTTAAGAAGGAAGAGGTATCCAAAGATAGCCGTGTGGAAATTATGGGTTTTGTGGGTGGTCGAAAGTATTCTCTGTTAGGCAGAGACAAGATCATTTTCACAGGACCTTGTGACTATTGGCAAATGCATTGATTATATTCAAGGTGTGATAGGGAGGCAGTAGATGGGTTGGAGCAGAGCAACCCTTGTTGAGAGCCATTGGCTTAACCCTGTGTGAAGAGAGCAATTGGCTGCTTTGTTAAACATAATCTGTAGGTGTGTGCAATGAGAGAAATATCGAGATCAGTTTGGAGGCTGTATTACTGAGGGTAGATAATAACACATGGAAAATATGCTGTGGTTTGAGGCAGGTCTGTTGGCAGCATTGCGCGTTTCTTTAATTTTATGGCGTCTCCATATCAAGAGTTTCTACAACTGCTGGAGAGGGAAGAAAAGGTCTAGAGAATCAGAAATAGCAATGAAATGACTTCATTCAGAAGTGAAACAAATTTTATCTGTGTATATCTCCCTTGACAAGGTAAGTCTATGGCTATACCTAACTTTGAATGCACAGAGAAGAGCAAGACTGTTTTATAATCACAAATAGAGGAGAACTAAATATTGTCTAACAAAAAGTACATGCCTTCTACAGAGGCTATTTTGGTAGTCTTGGAGGAAGATAATGGCAGCAGGAGTGGAAGAGGTGAGAAGTGGTCAGGGTTGAGATGTATTTGGGGTAAATTTTGATAGCAGAATTGAAAGATATGCTTATGCATTGGACATGGGATGATGAAGAAATAAAACAGAGATGACTACAGAATTCAAGATTAGAATGACGTATGAATGGAGATGTCTTTAATTATAAAGGGGGGAATCCTCAGGAACTGTAGGTTCAGGTATGTCAAATTTGATGTAACTTAAGCACCAAGTGGAGATGTTATGTGTGTGGCACTCAGAGGAGAGGAGACTTGAGATATAGATGTGGGAGTCATACTAGATAACATTTATGAAAATAGACATGACAACGTAAACTATGGTACAGGCAAATAACTTGATTTAAGGCATAAGTGAAAAGAAGATGCTCAAAATGACAGGATTTTCTTGTAGCATACAGATAATACTTTCAACTATAACAACGAAAAGAGTAGGAAGCGCTAATATAGAGTTAACAAAATGTGCTCAAGTTTGAACATGTTCAGAATAAATTGTTTCTGGAGATCATTGAGGGAGAAAGTAGGAACAGAGTGAGTACAGAATCGTGGAAAAAATTCTACTCTTAGAGATTAAAGGAACAATTTAGAGAAATGCTCATTGAGGTAGAAAAACCAGCAACAAGTTGTCATCAAATCAAGATAACTGGGCTTCAAGGAGGAGAAGGTGGCTAACAGTGTCAAATGCAGCAACATTTGAAATATATGGCAAATACATAGTTTATAGTACTCGATAACTCATGAATTTGAATTTTCTATTTTTCCTTGTTCCCAATTCAGTAGACTTCAGTGAATTTCAAGTCAAAATAATTCCTCTAACTTCTGAAGATTTCTGTGATCCTAGAACTGCTTATTCAGAGACTGAGAAAAAATGAGAGAACAAGTTCACTTTTACTGTTAGTCTAGGAAAAAATGTTATTTAGCTCCAATAACAATAATACTTAACATAGTCTGAGCCATTATAGGTATGTTTCCAGAACAGGTTCATTGTGCACTGATTATAAACTTGAGTTCAGTGAGAAAGAACATATTCATACATGAAATAGATTCATAACTTACAGATAGATAGGCAGCATGGAACAATTGAAAGTTAGGTTCTGTTCTGAGCAGATCTCCCAAGGCTTAGGAGAGCTGCCTAACAAAGACGGAGTCTTGATTATGCCTGACCCAGTGGCAGCCATATCTCAGGAGTCATAAGATATAGGTAACAAAACTTCGAAGGACATCCAGCTTCCAGGCAAAGGAGGAACAAGACCTGAGCTATCCTGGACAGTTCCTCTAGAACTCAAGATGTGACATTTCCTACGAGAGACAGTAACAAGATTTGGGATGTTTCAGGCAGTTCCTACCCATCTCAGGATACTGAAGTTACAACACTTTGGTTATTTTGAGAGCTACATGTAGGAAAGAGAGATGGGGAGAACTGGATCAGTTGAAGGCCAGGTAGAAAACTGCCCTGCAAGCGTTTGTGCTATGTGCTTTATATGAATTATTTCATATCAGAATCTCAGCAATGTCTAATGTAAAATCTAAAATAAACAAAAAAGAAAAAAACCTTCTTGATCATGCATTCTCCTCTATCTACTATTCTTTTTCCTTCCTTCCTTCATAGCAAAATTCCTTGAAAAAAACTGGTTAAGAAATTCTGTTTCTTTCCTTTGCATTTTCTCTTGAATTCACTTCGGTAGTTCTCTCAACCCTACCATTTTAACAAAACTTCTCTTGTCCAGGTCCACTGTTATCTCTGTGTTCCCAAATATAGTAGTCACTTCCCATTAAACATCTATTTGAAGCTGTTTGCTATCAACAGCAATAGTGAAGAGTTGACAAAATTTCAGTAGACCATAAAACAGATTTATCAGAAATATATTGAAATACATTATTGCCATTAACATTGAGCTAAAATTATCTTTAAAACATATTTTTATTTTCTTTTTGTTCATGTTTTTAATTTGCCAGAAGATTCCTGCACTCTCCAGAGACAAAGAAAGAGAAAGAAAAGGCAAGAAATCACCTCCTCCTTGGGGAATGGTCATGCTGGAATCTCTTCCATTTCTTTTTTCCTTTCAGTATTTTGTGTATGTACACACACTCACCTAGCATGTTTTTTCTTTCTTTCTTTCTTTCTTTCTTTCTTTCTTTCTTTCTTTCTTTCTTTCTTTCTTTCTTTCTTTCTTTCTTTCTTTCTTTCTTCTTTCTCTCTCTCTCTCTCTCTCTC
>NW_006159643.1:3502189-3515265 GCF_000334495.1 Tupaia belangeri chinensis
CTTCCTTCCTTCCTTCCTTCTTTCTTTCTTTCTTTCTTTCTTTCTTTCTTTCTTTCTTTCTTTCTTTCTTTCTTTCTTTCTTTCTTTCTTTCTTTCTTTCTTCCTTTCTTTCTTTCTTTCTTTTTTAGAGGTTTCTGCTACAGGTCATGTGTGCTTGCCAGAAAGACAGAGAGATAGAAAGTGAGAAATCACCCCCCAGGGGGGATGGCCATGCCACAATCCCTTCTCCTCCATACTCCTCAGGATCTTGGGCAGGCATGCACACGTGCCCAGCATGAGTTTAAGCCACTGGGTCCAGGAGTTGAACTGCGGTCGACTACATGGGAGTTCAGCGACATAACCATTACACTAACTGCTGGTCCCTCACCTAGCATATTTTTCAAGCTACCACATCCAAGATTTTAAATACACTGTTGGTCATGTGGATTCTAGCAGCTTTAACCAGAAGGCCATAGTGGAGAAAGGGGTATATTTTTATTTTCAATATCATTGAAAGACAAAGTCCTACCTAGTTATTTACAAAGGAATTTTTGAGGATGTGAATGTCCAGATATATACACACGGAATCATATATAGAAATGCGAAGTTAATATACTCTAAGAACAAGAGAAGTTAGTCTTCAATTTTACTTGACCACTTTCTATGTTCTAATAGTATGATATCATTTTATGAATTAGTTCCATTTAGAGCAATATAATTAATTATTCAATTTGGATACTATGGACAGCCAGAAGATATAAGATATCTGAACACTTGTACTTTTCAAAATGTTTCTATTTCGCTGTATGGAAGTCTGCATCCATTATGAGGTTAGCCAGAAAATATATCCTACTTATGGTTTAAGAAGTGTAAGTTTCCTTGTCATGTTATTCAATGGCAGATAGGTAAACAAACAAAATTTTATAGTTTAGCCAACTGGACTAGGGAGAAATGTTCACATGTTAAAATATTCACATTGTAAGCTAAATAATATGGTTGACTGTATAAAAGAAAATGAAATTTTAAAAATAAATTAAAAAGAGACAAAGGCCAAGTATGAAAAGCAGATGAAATGTTTATGCGATATGAAAACAAATTTGAATCACCTGTGAGAAATGAGTACTCTTTTAACTGTAATTCGTAAGTAGAGGAAAGATGATTTACTTTTCATTTCAGAATGCAAGTGCTAGCCAAATCCAGGAGACTACATTAGAAAACTCTTACCATTTCCAACATTATGATTGGAGAAAAACAGAATTTAACAAAACCATTAGGTATTTTTTGGTTAAGCAATACAAACATAATATATTTCTGACCAAGTGCAAATCCAAACAGTATTATTTAATAACATAAATTTCTTTTCAATTAATTTTTTATAACCATTTTTAAGGCTATGTTTTTTTTTTAAAAAAATCTCAGCATGAGTGGAAATGATTTTTCTAATGGTCTTAAATCCTTTTTTGGAATAATAGTGGTATTAATCAATTAAATAATATACTTCTTGGTTCTTATATAAACTCTCTTGTCTTTATGAAGTAATTCAATAACAATTCAGTTGTGTACATTATGAAGTGTTCATAATGTAGTTTCCATTTGATCTATGTGTCCTGTAAGTGGCTTCAAGTAAGAAACCACAGTGAGAAGCATTCTGGGTAAACCATGAACATAGAACCATGGATTTATCTTTGTTATACACAGGCAACAGTCTGGAAGGATTTTCTCAGTGCAAGGTAGAACTGAAAGCATCGTTATGAGCACACTGAGTTAGTATCCAATGTAGTGTAGACACACAAAAATATTCATCAGTCCAAGGATGAATGGATGTACATTCCTTGGGTTTTAATCCATTCTGGGTCTAAGTTGTGAGTTCATTTCTCACAAGCTACATGATCTTCAAGCCTTTAGGCTACAGTTTTCTTCTCCATAAAGTGATATTAAAAATTATCCATGAGTCGCTGGGACCAGACAGGGGCACAGCAGGAAAACATGACATTGTGTGAGGCTAACTTCCATGGGATGGTCCAAGCTTATGTCAGGCAACCCCAGCAGTGCCCTGGGCATGTGTGTGCCTATGGTCTGGGGTCAGCTGAAGCTGGAGGTGGATTACAGTGTTGGGACCATGTGATGAGTACTGTCTCTCTGTTTCTGTCTCTCTTGCTCTCTGTCTCTCTTATTCATGGGAAAAATAAATAATTAAACTTAAAGAGAAGCTAAAGTGAAACACAAGTCACAAAGTTATTGAATGAATTATATGAGAAAATATGTATTAATGACTAACAATGTCTGGGACAAAAATAACCCTGGATGTGTACTTGTGTTGGTTATTTTTATTGTATCATTATAAGTATCATCTTATTGCCATCATTATCAACATAGAATAAAGAAGCAGAGACTTTGTGAAGAATGCAATGTAGCAGCGATAAAATAGAGCAGTTCAAGAAACTGAGTTGGTAAACTCTCAACGTGAAGCAGATATCTGTGTCATGCAGATCTCAGTGTACACTGCCAGAGCAGGACAACTCCTGGAACAGGTACTGCTCCAGGCTAATAATGCATCAGGAGCAGTATACGTAGCCCAAAACTGTCATCTACCCTACCCAGCTAAAACTGTCCATTAACTACAAATATTAACCATCCTGTGTTAGAAAAGCTTGCATAATATGATATCATTGGGACTAGCAGTTGGCGTAATGGTTATGTCACTGGACTCCCATGTAGTTGACCATGGTTCAAGTCCCAGACCCAGTGGCTTAAGCTCACGGCGGGTGACTATGCATGTGTGCCCAAGATCCCAAAAGGAGAGTGGAGGAGAAGGGATTGTGGCATGGCCATCCCCCTGGGGATGATTTCTTGCTTTCTATTTCTCTCTCTCTCTCTTTCTGGCGAGTACACATGCCGTATAGCAAAAACCTCTCCCCTCCAAAATATATATATGTGTGTGTGTATACACATATGTATATATCATCATCAAATGACAGTATTAAACTGGAGGGTATGGGAAAGAATGACAGAACTACAGCAGCAAAGTTTTTTTCTAGCTATGTTCAAGCCCGCCAACGTTCTTCTACTGTATCTGTACTAAAATAGCTTAGCCAGCTGCTACGAAAAGGAGGAACATGAACCTCAACTAAAAACACACCTCATTAATATGCTCAGAAATGTAACAAGTACAAAAACTACTAGAGTGTCAGGAGTGAGACAGGTAGCAACAGGTAATCTAAAATGTACTCTCTTGAGAGGCCATACGGGACACTAGCATGGTGCGTAAGAAATAGCATTGTAGAGGACCTCCCTAAACATGACCCCTGGGATGTGGCATGGCTATCAGATGCTGGAGGTTAAATGCAACTAGGAACAGAGCAACCTTTTTAAAAAAAAAATTTAGGGACCTGTAGATGGTGTAATAGTTATATCGCTGGACTTCCATGTAATTGACAGTGATTTGAGTCCTGAACCCAGCAGCTTAAAACTCACACCAAGCACGTGTTTGTGCATGCCCAAGATCCCAACGGAAGAATGGAGGAGAAGGGATTGTGGTGTGGTGGAGAAGGGATTGTGGTGTGGTCAGCCCCTATGAGAGGTGATTTATCACCTTCTGTCTCTGTTTCTCCGGCAAGTGCCCGTGCCCTATAGAAAAAATCTCTCTCTAAAAAGCAAAGAAAATTAAATCATGTCACTTTTCTATTCAAAATCCTTTCAAAAGATTTAAAATAAAATAAGATTCATTTAAAATAAAATTCAACTTACAATTCCCTGAAGGATTGTAAACAAGACTTTGTTTACCTTCCTGATTTCCTCTTCTTTAGACTGTCTCATCACTGACTATTTCAATCTTTGATTCTCAGCTCAGATTCCACCTTTCTGAGAAGTACTTTCCTGACAATCACTCTTCATCACTTTTCTGGGTTACTAATGATGTCATTCTAGTTGTCAAATACTTTGAATATCACATGTGCTATGTTATATATCATATGTTATATGCATATGACTATAGTGTATGTTCAAAAACTGTTTCAAAAAGTACTCAAATAACAGAATTGTTGAGTTTAATACATGAGACAATGCATGCTAAGCAAGCATCACCATGCCTGGCACAGAGAAAACACTGTATGCATATCTGTGGTGGTTAGTGCTATGGTATTATCACTGCCGTCATCATCATCATAGAATATACAAAAGAAGCCAAGGAGACAGCTTTGACAAAATAAGGCAGCTCAAGACCCTAAGTTGGCAAACTCTAGCTGTGAAGTAGATGTTTCAGTCATGCAGATCCTATTGACCTCTGGACAAAAACCTTATTTGTTCATTTGGTTCTCTGTTCTCTCTCTTCTTTAGCTCATGGGTAAGCCCCATGTAGGCAAGGACTTCTGTCCTCTCTAATTTCAACAATTATTTGAAGCCTTTCAGATATATAGTCATATATGTTATATAACACATCATTACCTATTATACATCCATTTGTTTTCCACAAATGTTATTATATACACTAACATATAACTTGATAACTGCTTAAGCAGGAACTAAACTGCCTCACTGATGAAGCAGGGTCCTGGAATTCCCTGCTGCTTCAAATGTTAACCCTTTAGTTGCTACACTGTAGGGACATCAGTAAGTCCACAGTGATAGCCTCAGGAATGAGTAGAAGTACAGGAGCACTCAGGAGATTAGGCAGAGACCATGTATAAACTGACAGAAATCACTCAATATTTTACTAACCAGCATAGCTGTATTTGTTATCCATTGTCTTATAACAAATTATCAACACTTACTGGTTTAATATAACATATTTATTATCATGCAGACTCTGTGTGTCAGAAGTTTGGACATGTCATAACTGGGTCCTCTGCTAAGAGTCTCACAAGATTAGAATGAAAGGTTTTGGTCAGGCTGCATTATGTTCTGGAACTCAGGGTCTTGTTACAGGCTTAACCAGATATTGGCAGAGTTCAGTTCCTTGTGGGTGAGTGTAGAACTGATATCTTTTTTCTTACTATCTTTCATCCAGAGGTCAAGTCAGCTACTAGAAGCCTCTTAGAGTTCCTTCAGGTATGGTGTGTCACAAATCCTCTAATAGCCAATTACTTTTTCTAGGATAACAGGAGAATCTTTGCTCTCAGGGAAGACCTAAACTCTCTTTTAAACAGTTTACTTAATTAGGCCAGGCCCTTCTGTGATAATCTCTTTTGTACAACTCAAAATGGAATTGATTTGTGAGGCCAGCAGATGGCATGGAGGTTAAGGCACTTGGATCCCACATGGTTGACTACATGGTTTGAGTTCTGGCCTGGTGGCTGAAAAACATGCTGAGTGCTTGTTTTTTATGGCTGAATAGTATTCCATAGAGTATATGTGCCACAGTTTTTCTATCCATTTGTCTGTCTGTAGGTTTTTGGGTTGTTTCCATGACTTAGTAATAGTGAATAGTGCCACAATAAACATCGAAGTGCAAGCACTTTTCCGATGAAGTATTCTTCTGTCCTTTGGGTAGATACCAAGGAGTGGGATTGCTGGATCATATGGTAGTTCTATTTGTAGATTTTTGAGGAATCTCCAAATTGTTCTCCACAGTGGCATATCCAGTTTGTAAGTCAAATAATGTGATTGAATGTATAGAAGAAAATGAAATAAATAAAAATAAATAAATAAATAAATAAATAAATAAATAAATAAAAATAAATAAAAAAAAAACATGCTGGGTGCATGTGTGTGCTTGCCTAAAAATATCAAGAGGAAGATGGAAGAGAAGGCATTGTAATGTGGACATTCTCCTGAGTAGTGCTTTCTCACTCTCCTTTTTCTGTTTCTGTCTCCAGTGACCACTCACATCCTACAACAAAACGTTAAAAAAAAGAACTAATTTATAATTTAATTGTTTGTAAAATTCCCTTCACAATTCTGCAATTAGTTTAAATAGTAAACTAATCACAGGAGTGACACAAGCTGAGCTGTATTTACAAATTCAGTGCTAAAGGGGAGAGGATTGCCCTGAGGATGTTCACCAGGAGCTGTGAAACTAGGGGATCATCTTAGAATTCTACCACAATAACCTTACCAGTAGGTGACTGAGACACAAACCTCAGCTTTCAATAACAGTTTTTGGTTTTCTAGTGTAACTCACAGACATGTGGTTTCTTTGAGCTATAAAATCTGGCAACTAAAAACACAATGAGATTGACTTTGAGGTCAAGAAAAATGAATGCAACAGTATGAAAAAGCTTCCTGATGATGCATTACAGGTTGTAATAGCCTTTCTGTGAAAACTTTATAGCCATTCAATTAACATTCTTGTGTTTAATTTTTTTTCTTTTACAATTTGAAGGGCAGCTTAACAGTACACATAAGGAAACAAACATTTGAAAAGACTTTTATATGCCACAGATCTAAAATATATACCATGTCTTGGTTAGAAAAGTATGAAAATATTTGGGCACAATTACACTTTATATTAAGTCACTTTAAGCAATTGACCAGCAGTGTATTTAGGCACCAAGGTAGAAAATTTATGTTTTTCAAATGGAAGCAAAAGGACATTTTACATAAACACATAAGGATACTGGGAATTCTAATAAGTTCTTTTGGGCACAAAGGTTTTGGTGTCTAATGATAAAGCAGCCGTTACAAATTATGGGATATTTTAAGACTTTCATTTCTCTCTTTCAAGAAGAGAAGATAATATTTGACTTATAGCCATGCAAAAAATTGAAAAAAAAATAGTAGGGGAAAGATATTTAAAGCAACTAGTTTCACGTATTAGACACCATGCAGAAGAAGGTGGTGGTCCCTGAGGAAAGAGAAACAAATGAAGTGAATCCTATAACACTTCTGGCTTTCTGCCTAGTGACAACAATTAGAAAGGTGAGACCCAAACAGAGCCCTGTGTCACTGAGTTGAAAGGTCAAAGAAGGAGTTCAAGAAGACCAAGGCAGATGAATTTTGCAGGGCAAAATCCTGTAAAGAAAGGAGCTACATCTCTGGAAATCTCTTGTGGAGTTTTCTGGAGGCTTTGACTAGGGTTCAAGCTGTGTACAGGTATAGGGACACTCCATGTGATCACCCCACCAGGGTGCCATAAATCAATTTCTAGAACTCACAGAAAGTCAATAGAAGAGCATAGTGTGTTGGTGTGAGAGTGACGTCAACCATACACAAAAGTGGAGTTTTTGTGAAAACATATTTAAGTATCAATTGAAATGAAAAGATAAATGCAAATGCAGAGCTTTATACTTTGATTGTTCTAAGCATCAAAGTTCTGACAATTTCCATTACGGGGACCAGAAGATGGTGTAGTGGTTGCATAGCTGGACTCCCACAGGACCAACCACAGTTTGAGTTCCAGACTTGGTGGCTTAAAACTCATGCTGGGTGCCTGTGAGTGCCCAAAATCCCAGAGAAGGTATTGCTTCATGGCCATCTCCCCTGGGGAGTGATTTCTTGCTTTCTATCTCTCTCTTTCTAGTGAGTGCACATGCCCTTTAATAAAAGTCTCTCTTTTAAAAAAAATCCATTATGTGGTTAGCACTCATAATGCTTTGGATTTTTCACATGAGAAGGTTTCTCAGCATATATGGCTTCGTATTTTCCTTAGGTCAACCCTACCAATGATCTATTGCTTTTACCTTCTTTTTCTTATGTTAAATGTCAACCCTTAAACAAAAAAATCTCATTTTTTGATTGAGGTATATTTTATTGGAACATTAGATTATCCATTCTGGATCTTAAAATTAGTCAATTTGAGTTATAAGACTATTAGGTCCTTTCCTGGCTACCCGTCAGTCTATAAGAGCTAATGATATCTTGAGAGCTCTAAATTATTTTGTCTTATAAATTCATTTCTGATTCAGTATTATTTGGCAAATGGTCAGTGAAAATCTTTTTTGTTTTTAATCTAACCTTGATAAATAAAACCAAATGTTTGTTTACAACAAAGAATTTCAACACTGGATCTTTCACACATGAAGGACAAAGTATTATATATGTACACACAGCAAGGGGTGGCAGGGGCTGTAACAAGAGTTTATAGTTTCTCCACAATTGCAGGTCTACTGTTTCAGTTTCACTGGAGACAGTGGCTCTGCTCCTACCTCTCAGATACATTTACAAGAAGGAGAAGCAGGTCTTCTCACCAGATGGCATGTGAGGAAAGGGGAGGATAAGAGGACAAGAAGGTAGAAAGCGTAAAATGAAACTCCATGTGGACACGCCTCCCATTAGCTCTTGGAGTTGCTAGCGTGAAACCTCTATAGACAGTGTTTCTTTTTTAAAAATCCGTCAGTTATGCCCAGGAACTAACTCAATTCAAAATGGCTAAGTCAAAGAAAACTGAAAAAGATTTTTGCCTCCCCCCTCCCCTACTAGCTATGGAGTACAGCATGTTGGGAAATGAAAAGGGAAAAGACCAAGGGATTCAGCCTGGGAGGGAAGGTATCACAACTTTAAACGCAAACTAAAAGTATGAGTTGGGTTTAAGATTAGGTCAATAAGACATGATTCATACTGAACAGAAGTTTTCAGGATCTGTCTGAGCATCTGGTAGATTTCAACATCTCAATGTAACTAAGACACACTTTCATTAGCATCACCAGGATAACCCCAGTGAAGCACTTCTGGAGTAAAGTGATAAGAGTGACTAGCAGTACACTGCTTACAGACTGGGTCCTCCTTTCCTTCTGGTCTCCTTCCTCCCAGCCACCCTTGAGAAGTTATGTTTTTGTAATCTCTGGAGAAGGGCACAAGATCTGAACCCCCCAAGTGTGGAGTGGTGGGGAGCAATGGTGGGAATGGGAAGAAATCTCTATCCAAATGCAGCAACCTGGATCAAGGCTAGTTTATCTTTGTTTGTTAGTAATAAAGAACTGAATTTGGAAGGGGGGGAATATTTGTGAAATATTCCACTTGCAGATAATTTTTTAGGGAATCCCCTGTATTATGAAAAGTTCAAGTTAAAAAAAAAAAAAAAAGAAAATCAGCCTATCATCATCATAATTTTTTTTTTTTTTATGACTCAACTACTATAAATCCACAAGCAATGGTTCAGACAGTGTTTCTGAAGTGTTTCACCCTCCCCACCAGGCACAAGCTGCAAAAGGAGAAGGTGGACTTCCTCACCTCTGCTCAGGCATCAGGGGACAGATGGGGCCACTACTGACTGCTGAGCGCCAGCGGCAGCTGGAACAGGATCCCGAGGGGCTTGTCAGCAGCAGTCACTGGTGAGCCTGCCTGAGGTCCGAGGGCTGAAGGGGCTGGTACTGAAGAAATTCCTGACATTATATTGGCACTGCTGACAGGCCGGCTACCCCCTGCCATGTTAGACGAACCCATTCGAGCTTGGTCTTTCACAACAGTGTAAAATAGGGTGCTCCATCGCCTCTCTTGCAGTAAGTCGTGACTGGTGATCATATCGCAGCAGCTTATCCAGGAAACCCAAGGCCTCAGGGCTGACAAGGTGCTGGCTTTCACTGTGCACAAACCCTTCCCATTGTTAACAGGAGTGTCTGCCCAAGATATCATTGAAACATGGATCTAATTCAATGTTGTATTTGTCAATATAGTGACATAAATCTTCTGTCCCCAAGATCTTGGCTATCTTCACCAACTGATCCTAATTGTCATGTCTATGGAAAAATGGATCCTTCTGGATGATCAGACTTGCTAGCATACAGCCCAAACTCCACATATCCAAACTATAATCATACATCTCATAGTCGACGAGTAGCTCAGGACCTTTGAAGTATCAGTGTGAGGAGAGAGGAGAGCAGCCACTGCCGCTGCCGCTTCCACCAGTTTGAAGAAGTTAAGTTTGAAACAGGGTCTTAGCCCCAGCTGCCTCTGAACATGGTAACTGCCAGATCTCCAGACATCAAGTCCAACTTTGTTCGCTCACCCTTCTGACATGTCGGGACCCGTGCCAAGCAGGGCCAGAGTTTACACAGATGTTAATACACACAGACTCTGAGAGTACTGGGATTACGAGTCACATGTGGTGGAATGGGGAAATCAAGATGTCTACCAGCTGGTTCCAAAATTAGCCTGGGACAAATACAGTGAAATAGTTGACAGCATCAACATTGCAAATAATGAAAAAGTAGTTTTTAAAATTCTCAAGCCAGTGAAAAAGAGGAAAATTAAGCGTGAAATAAAGATTTTGGAGAATTTGAGAGGCGGTCCCAACAATATCCCACTGGCAGATATTGTAAATATCTGTGTCATGAACACCCGCCTTGGTCTTTGAACAACACAGATTTCAAGTAATTGTGCTAGTCACAGAAAGAAGTCTTGACTACGAAAAAAAAAAAAAGTTTGCTATGTAGTTGAACTGGTTTTGAGGTTTTGTTTCCTGCATGTACCTTGTCAGCTCAGGAATACTCAATGTCTTTGACCTGCAGTTTCCTCATCTGTAAAATGAAAATAATATTACCTTTGTCATGAAGTACCTTTTTCTAGGGAAACAATGCATATGGATTGCTAGCATAGAAAGCAGTTAAACATTAAGTGAATGTGGAGGATGTGGATACTTAGAGATTGCTTGGGTATAAATTCAAGCCTTTTCTCTTACAGAGCATGAACTTGCGCCACATTAAATAGAAAGCACTTTGTTTCTTCATTTATTGCCCATTCTTTAACTCATAGGTTCTATGTAGCTAATGAAGAGAGCTTTTAATGCAAGGACAGAGCTAAGCCATTTCAATGCATAACTCTTGGAATCTTTATGAGTTATGTACAATTGAACTCCATCTTTTACAGATGAGGAGCTGAGTCTTAATAAAGAAAGTACCGCTTCATGGCAGAGCTTCTTAGCATTACACAAGACTATTGTGATGATTGATCATGCCGTGGTAGCTCACATACCTAGTATGGTGCTTGGAATATAGTAGAAGCTAGAAAAAAATATTCCTCTATTTTTAACTTCTGTCTAGTAAAATAGTCTCAGGATACTTTTCATCCGCAAGTGTTTGGTCTACACACAGAGAGGCAATACCCATAAGGTTTACGTGACATTTGACATCAAATAATGAAATTTATGACCAAAAAAAGGGCACTTTATTTGGTGTGATATTTAAATATACACATTTCTTTTATTGATCAGTTTTCCAAGGCCCTAAATGATGCTTCATCCCTAGGAGATTAAAACTGCATTCTTTATGTCAGATAAAAAATTAAATGGCAAAATTTATTACGAAGTGAATGTCCATTACATTTTCCAATAGGGTAAAGTTATAGGTAATTGTTCAATTCTAGTTTCTCCAGGCAGTTGGTCTGTAAGCACAAATTATTTAGAACAACCAGAAACAAAGATCATATTTCAGTGGTATCTCAAGTAAACCCTCACCTTGCTTCCCAAGACTATAAAAAAGGACTATGTCTGAAAGTAGAAATTTTAAATGCCACTGGAGACTTTTGAAATAGTGGCTTCTACAGGAAGAGTGCTTTACCATGGAGTCTTTAAACACAGGTCTTCAAATAGTGACCACAGTATATAAATGGAGAGCTAGAGAATTAATTCATCGTACAGTGGAGCAGAAAACTCACATCTGTTCTTTCTACAACCCAGTACACCCCATTTATTAATGCTGTTCTCTGCACTGTCAGGTCTAAGCAATTAACTTGCACAGACTGGTTTCTGTGGGGATAGATAGACGGTGTGTTTATCAGGGGGAATATACTAGTTTTAGCTCTTTAAATCACAGAGAAAAACAAATGTAATATCTCCTATGTTCTAACTAGAGTAAGGAGATGATACACTTACAGTCATAGAGTAATTTTGGAAACGATGTATTATAATATTTAAAATTTTAGCAATAGATAAAAGTTTAGAGAGTTTTTTCTTTAATAAACAAGGAAGACATCATTTTGATTGATGTCCTATATAGTTATTTTAGTTTCTGGGTGAAAGATTCATTTCTAAATATGTTGGTTACCCACATCACTTATAATCTGGAAGGAGGGGACAGAAATAATTCTGTTACTGCCATTAGGCATTGCAACATAAATTGATATATATTTATGTGTGTTTCTTATCTCAGATGCTATTCTATGAGCTTTGTTGACCTTATAAGAAAGAAGGTTGTGAATCTTGTGAAGATTTGAGGTTTTGAGATTTAAAATGTAGCCTTATATTTATAAAGAATTTTCTATTTTGTTTCAACTTCATTTTATAACTCCTACATAGAAGAAGAGCTATGTCAGATGAGATTGTGATTGAGAGAATGAGAGAAAGCATTGAAAGGCAAGTATACAGAGCCGATCGCTTCCGCTTTCTTCTGAAACACTTTCTAGGCTTACAAGAGACCACACATTCTTGGTTTTATTCTCTTTATCATTTTTCTCTTGTGATGAAATACTTCAGGGTACCAACAATGGACTAATCCAAACCTTCCATCCCAGAGCTTTTTGCTTTCCTACTGTGGTTTTCATTACCATCTATAATATATGCTGCTGATTGCCAAGTTTGAGAAACGCATTCCAGAGTCCTACAAATGGCCTAATCAACATCTCATGTAGCTATATGTCAGGCATCTCATACTTAGTGTCCTCTTGAATCTTTTCCCATCCTCCCCCACTTCCATAGCATAATCATCATCCATCCCTCAGTGTTTCCAGTTTCAGTAATCAGCCCATTCACCCAGTGGTGATCTGGTTACTCTGAAGACAAGGGACTCTTCTTTCTTTCACATCCAGTCTATCAGCAAAAGTTCTAAAATATCTATATACCAATTCTTGCTACTTCTCTTTCATTTTGCCACCTCTTCTCTCCCCTTGGACCTATGCATTTTCTTCCTAGCTGGTATCTTTGCTTCACCTTTTGTGCTCTTACCTACATAGTCAGTTTTCTTTTTCCTCAGCAGCACAAGGGATCCTTTCAAAACACACATCAGGTCAAATCACTCCCCTACTCAAATCTTCAACCATCTCCCTTCACACGTAAAATAAAAACAAAAGGCACTGTATGATCTGAATCCCACGGACCCTTGGCTCATCGCCTACCATTTTTTCCTTGCTTTTCTGCTTGAGCCACACTGGCCTCCCTGCTTGTTCCCGACTCAGGGATTTTATACCAGCTATTGTTGTTTAAGATGATTTCTCTCTAGAAAACTGCCTTG
>NW_006159643.1:3515277-3523624 GCF_000334495.1 Tupaia belangeri chinensis
CCCTAACCATCTTTCTAATGTTATCTCCATCATTTTTAACACCTTAGCACTTATCACTGGCATATATGTTCATTGGGTTATTGACTGTATTTACACTAAAATGTAAATGAAAAGTTGGCCAGCCCATGTAGTGATGATTATGGAAGCTGGATTCCATGAAAAACATGCTGGGTGCATGTGTGTGCGTGCCCAAAACCCTCAAAGGAGGGAGAGATAGAGGGGAAAGGATTGTGGTAGGACCATTCCCCATGGGGGCAGATTTCTTACTTCCCTTCTCTCTCTATCTCATTCTGTCTTTTTTTTTTTTTTTTGGAGAGATTTTCACTGTAGGGCGCGTGCGCTCGCCAGACAGACAGAGAGAGACATAGAGACAGAAAGCGAGAAATCACCCCCCAGGGGGGATGGTCACGCCGCAATCCCTTCTCCTCCATTCTCCTCTCAGGATCTTGGGCACGCACACACACGCGTGAGTTTTAAGCCACCGGGTCCGGGACACGAACCGCGGTCGACTACGTGGGAGTCCAGCGACATAGCCATTACGCTAAATGCTGGTTCCCGATCTCATTCTGTCTTTCTCCAAAGAGCACATTCACTCTTTGGCAAATTTTAAAAAGCAGTTAAAAAAAAAAAAACCTTATTTTATTTTTTTTACTAGCACAATGTTCAGAATTGTATCTAGTACATAAAAAGTGTTCAATAAATATTTGCTGAGTGAATACATATATAATAAGATCATTCTGTCTGCACAAACTTTATTTAGGATAAGACCTGTCATACTTTTGTCACCTAGTATCATTTCATGTCAAAATTTGATAAATATGTAATTTCCAAGATTATTGTCAATTGATAATATAAGACTCAGAAAAAGCTCTAAGCTAAAGTCTACTGTCCGATGACCAAAATATTTGGAGCACTATGAACCTTTGTTTTTCCTTGAGTTCTGTATAGATATAGCCTGAGACTGATATTTACCAAGTGCTATGAAGTTTTATTGCTTGAGCAGATGGTGAACCAGTCTCCTGGGAATATAATTGGCCAGGCTGCCTTTGAAGTTTTTCAAACAATAAATAAACTACTGTATGGCAGAGAGGGAGTCTACATATGATTAAAAAAAGAGAACAGAGATTATTTGTAAAGGTTAGAAGACCTAATGTGTTCTACAGTATTTACACATTGGTTCCCTTTTTAGTTCTTTCTAGTGTCTTTAATTTGAATGGATAATTTATATATGATTTTTCTTTTCAAGAGAAGTTTATTTATTGGATTGTCAGGAAAGTCGTGACATATTTTTGCATAGAAAAACACAGAAAAAAATCCGTCATGACTCTCTCAATACTCTATTACTTCTTCCATGCATAAGAGAGACAGCGTGAGGGACAGATAGCATCTCGAACAATGTCTTGATAACATGAGCTACCCTAGCTTTAACTATCCTGGGATCATGGGTGTATGTGTGCTCAGCGTACTCATGGAAATCTCCAGCTATGAGCCCGGAGCCTCCCCATGTGGGTCAGCCTTACTGGACATTTCACTTTACTGCTGTGCCACCATCCAGCCCGCTATGTACAATACTTTTCTCTAAGCAAGTGCTGTTTCTAACCATACCCTCCACGCCAGACTCAGGGCCAGTTTATGCATACATCTCTGAATGAAGCATGGCCATCAAGGAACTCTTCTCAGAAATACCTCAAAAAACTTCACTGCTGCTTCTTACACACTCTGTTTTATGCCATTCATAACATTGTGGGAATTAATTTGTTAAAAGAACTACATCCTGACAAGTGAAATAAATTTCTGTTGGGTGATTTGACAGAACAGTGAACTAAGTATTTATTTTAAAACCATCTTAAAAAAGAAAAGGAAGAAGGAAAAAAAATCTGCCAAATAAGTCCTATTTCTGACAGAACATTGAACTAAGCATTTACTTTAAAACCATCTTAAAAAAGAAAAGGAAAAAGGAAAAAAATCTGCCAAATAAGTCCTATTTCTGTCTCATCATTTTTCTGCTTCTTTTTTCTCAAACCTTGATTGAGTTCATTAATAAAATAAAAACAATCCTAGATGTGAATGTACCCAATAACAACTTCAAAACACATGATGGTGAAACTGACACCCTCTGGTGTCACATCTATCCCATGTGAAAATATATTTGTCCAATTTCAATGCCCCCAAAAGTTTCAAATCTTTCAGCAACAACTCAAGTACAAGATTTCATCCGAGTATCATCAACTTGAAAGTCTGAAATCTCATCATCTAAGGTTCATGTGAAACTCTGGGCTTAATCCTTCCTAAAACAATTTTTTTCTTCATTTTAGACTTGCAAAACTGGAAAACAAGTTAACTGTTTCCAAAATAACAATGGTGGGAAAGGTATATAAACAGTTGTAGACATTTTTGTCCAAAAAGGGAGAAAATGAAAAGGATTAAAAAAGGAGTGATCAATTCCAAGCAATGTTGAGATCTCTTCAGCCAGACTCCATTGCGTATTAAGGACTGGGGATGGTCTGTCGCTGTGGCTCTGCCCTCTGAGTTCTCTGCTCACTCCTTAGAGTCATCCTTCCTTTTGAATGAAGAGTAGCACATTTTGATAGAGGAGTTGTCTCATGGGCCTGGTTCTTGCCAGTAGAATTTTCTAAGTCCAGCAGCCTTCTTTCATTTCATCCTCTCTGTCTTATTCAGTCCAAGCTGTAAGTGTTTCTGCTGGTCTAACATGTTCAAAAATTGGTGTGTGGTGAGAATATATCAAGGAATTCACTCTGTTAGTCAAGAGGCTCTTCCATAATCTTTCTTGGATAAAAACTTCCCTTATTTCGACTTTTGCTGAGAAGGCTAAAAAGCAATTATGAGTCAAGTCGCATGCTTGATTTCTTCAAAGAGCTTTCTGTGTCGTTGAATACTCTGTTTAGTTAAGTCTTTCTTTCTCTCTCTCCTTTCTTTCTTTCTTTCTTTCTTTCTTTCTTTCTTTCTTTCTTTCTTTCTTTCTTTCTTTCTTTCTTGAGAGAGGGAGAGAGAGTCAGAGATACTTCCTAACAGGCTTCTCATGTTACAGTCTACTCCCAGGTTGAGCCAGTTGTGATCACGAGCATGCGTGTACATGCTTGGTGTGTACAAGGAGGCCTCAAGAGCTGAACTGGGACTTTCCCCTGTGCCATTGCCACTGAACCACTGTAGCTGACCAGACTCTGAGCTTGTGATACTTCTAAGGCACTAGCAAAATAGCATCCAGCACACTCTTGGTTTTCATTAATTCAGAGCACGTGTTCTCAACAGCAACAGTTTCTTTAGAAAGATTTTTGCTCTAGGACGTGGGCTCTCACTGGAGAGACAGAGAAACAGAAAGTGAGAAATCACCTCCCCAAGCAGGAGGACTGTGCCACAGTCCCTTCTTCATTCTCCTCTCAAAATTTTGGGCACACATGTACATGTGCTCAGTGTGACTTTTTTTTTTCTATTTATCTATTTAAAATTTTTTTCCATTTCATTTTCGTTTATACATTCAATCACATTATTATTTGTCTTACAAAATGGATATTTCAACATGTGAACATTTCTCCCTAGTACAGTTGATAAAACTACAAAATACCTTCAACAGTTAATACCACATTTCTTGGTGCCATTAATGCTTTGCCTCCCTATTTTTCTTCTAAATGTCCTTCCTCAGACCCTCCTATTTCACACACACTATATCTGGAATTTACATCTATATATTGTGTTTGTATATCATTTAGTCAACTAGTTTCAGTCATAGTGTGTGGACACTTGGTATATTGGGTCTGGATTTGAACTATGGTTCAATAAGTGGGAGTCCAGTGACATAACCATTACACCATCTTCTGGCCCCTCAATGGAAAATTTTTAAATTTTACCTTCTACTGTAATCTAGCTACACTGAGAACTCATCAAATCAGGTTGTTACTCCTTTGTGTCTAACAGTTCTGCCTTCAATCTATCTCCTTCCTAAAGCATAGCTAAAATAAAAATAAAATAAAATCACACCTTCAAAATTTCCTTGGAATCTCCTTAACCTAACATCCAAGCTCATTACATTTAAATTTAGCTTTCAGGGGCCAGAGGTCATGTGGTGGTTAAGGCACTGGATTCCCACATAGTCAATCATGGTTCAGGGCTGGACCTGGCAGCTTGAAAATCATTCCAGGCATGCCTGCCCAAAATCCTGGGAGGAGGTTTGAAGGATTGTGGCATAGCCATCCCCCCTGGGGGGTGATTTTTAACTTTTCTTCTCTCTGTCTCTCTCTGATGAGTGTGAACACCCCATGTCAAAAACTAAGCAAAACAAACTTTTAAAAAAGAAATTTTGGAATAATCCCACTAGTCTATTTTTAGGATTATTGACTGTGCTTTGGTGGTCTTATTTAAGAAGACTTTGCCTCCCCCAATGTCCCCCAGAGTTTCCCAGTGTTTTCCAGGATCAGTTTTATAATTTGAGGTCTTAGGTTTAGATCTTTGTTCCACTTCAAGTTGATTTTTGTCAATGGGGAGAGGTAAGTATTCAGATTCATCTTTTTGCAGGTGGAAATCCAGTTTTTCCAGCACCATTTGCTAAAGCAGTTCCCCTGCCTCACTTCTTGTCTCCTTATCTTTCTCTGTCTCTACAGCAGAAATCTCTCTTAGGAAAAAAATGTGCTGTTTCACCAAATATAGCCATATAAAATGCACTTTATTTTTTTTAAGAGAGATTTTTACTATAGGGTTTATGTGCTTACCAGAGAGACAGAAAGCAAGAAATCACTCCCCAAATGGGATGGCCATGCTACAATCCTTTCTTCTCCATTCTCTTCTTAGGATCTTGGGCACACATGCACACACACCCGGCCTGAGTTTTAAGTTGCTAGGTCTGGGACTCGAACAACATGAAAACTACATGGGAGGCTAGTGATGTAGCCAATACACCATCTGCCAGTCCCACAACATATACTTCTATACCACACTAGAGATAAGGGGGAAAAACAGCTGAAATACAGATGAATAGAAGACATAACTGAATAATGAGCCTGTATAAAGAGACACATTAGCTATTACTGCAGATCTGTTTTCTGTGGGGAATTCGGGAAGTAGCAGATACCTTGTAGAGAAAGGTGGAAGAAACCATAAAACTGAGATGAATAGAAGTATGTCAGTGAGATAGAAATGATAAAACTATATTTTAAGGCTTTCCCATAGCTTTTCCATCCTTACCCAGGTCAAAATCATAGAGCCAAAGTATTCTGTTTGTAAGTAAATATGTTCATGTGCCCCAAATTTGCAAGTACATTAATCACACATCTAATATGGGTAAGAAATCTAACTAATTATGCTTTCTGAATGCCAAAGAAAGAGAGTGGCCACTTGCTAAGTGCCAGGTACAGGTACTTTATATTGGTTATCGTATTTGTACCTATTTCACCTCCCTGAAGCAAGAATTATTGTTGCAGTGTTACAATTGATCACATGAAAGCACTAAAATGTATATAGATTTCAACTCAGAACTATTTCCTTCCAAAGTCTATGTGGTTTTCCATGATACCATTAACATTTTCCCATTTTTTTGTATTTACCAGGATATTTTTTGAGGAATTATATATTTTTTAAACCCTAGGTATCTAGACTTAGAGATTATTGTTGCAGTAAAAAGACACAATATCCAATTTTTTTCAAGAACTACACTTATTAAAATCATCATACATTCAGTTAGGATTTACTTATTTAGTTATAAAAGGAAATTAAATATCAGATATTTATATTTTTAAATGACTCCAGTTGGGAAAAACCTACAATATAAGATATAAGGCTACTTCAAAAATTTTGTGGAAAGATGCAGTTAAAGTTTGAGTTTATGTCAGTACAAAAATATTTTGGTATGCATGCACAGTGTCTTCATACTGTGCATTTTCATGAACTTTTTGAAGACCCCTCTAAGTGACTCTGAATCTGTTCCTTGATATGTGCAATTCTGCTGAAGGACCCTCTCAGCCCAGTTAATCCTCTCAACTTGCACTGACTACTTAATACCAGGAAAGAAAGATCATGGTAAGGACTTATTTCAAATAAAGGTTAGAAAATCAGCTTTTTTGAAAAAAATAAAATGAGATCCAGAAGTTTTGTGTAAAATTGAAAAGATTTATTTTTAAGTGAAATAGAAATTGGAGTCGTAGCTGGCCATGGAGATGAGAGACTGAGAACATGAGAGGTAAACAAGGTGAAGGAATTGAAGGAATTGTTTTTTTTTTTTTTTTTTGAATAAAGATAATGATTAAAAGCTACTTCTATCCCTTGTTCTCTCAGCACCTATATATTTAAATTATCCCTTCCTTTTATCCTGTAAAAATACCGATACCTTTTCCATTCTAAAAACAAAGCAAAAAGAAAAAAAAAAGCACTAAAAAAGCAAACAAAGTATTTCTTCCATCTTTCATCTCCCTCTGGCTACCTCCTACAACTTTCACCTCTTTTCAGAAAAGCATTATAAGAATTATTTGCATATGCTATCTCTTCTTTACTCCAAGTTTTTCTCCAACTTATGGTTGACTTCTAATTCTCCAACCTCACTGAAATGCATAATCATAGGCATAAAGAAAACTTAACATTTGTGAAATGTTACTAATTCTCAGCAGCTTCTCTTATTCCCCACAGGGGGAAAAAAACAAACAAACAAACAAACAAACAAACAAAACACTTGTCTTGCAATGTCCTCCAATGGATGGGGTTACATCAGCTCAGTTGTCTAAGTCTAAACCGTCGAAATCACCCTCGGTTCTTCCTTATTTACTAACCTTCACTTATGCATGCAAATATCCAAGGCATCAGCCATTTACTTCTGGACAGTTCTAAAATCTAATTCCCACTCTTTTGTCTTCTCTCATTTAACTGTTTTCAGCTTCTTATCAACATGTCTATTGCCACATCTCAACTGTGCCCCTGCCTCTCTCTTCTTGTACACTGTTTCTTACAGAATATACCCAGCCATCTAGGCATGTTATCTGTCCCCCAATCAGTCTACTCTTCAGCCATTAGAAACTAAGTTCCAATCTCAGAATGTGACATTCTTTCGGAACTCTATGATTTAACTCTTTCCTTTCTCTTTCCCATGTGATGTTTGCAACCAGTCACATATAGAGGTAAAATTTATTTCCTCTGTTCTTAAATCTAGGATAGTTTTGTGACTTGCTTTAGTTAGTATAATCTCTCAGAAGTGTTGGATCTTCACCTCTACACTTAGACCACCAGAGACCTTCCATGCTGCAATGACCTCTCTTGGAAACTCGCTTATACTTGTAAATAAACATGGCCTAATCTGACAGAACTCATGGAGCAGAGACTAACTCAGCCAAGCTTTTCAAGAAGCATAAACTGATTTACTGACAGTTTCCTGGAGTCTTTAATCAGCTGATTCACATCAAAAGAAATGATCAGCTGGCCCATAAAACTGTGAGCTATGCAAATGCATTTAGTTTTACATGATTAAATTTTGCAGTAATTTGTTATGTAAGAACAGCTAACTGACAAACATGATTATCTCAGTAGACCATAAACTTCTTGAAGGTAGGTAACAAGTTAAATACATATTGGGGCTGAAATTGTTGAATTAAAAAGTATAGGTATCCTATTTATTATTTTTTTACTGAACTTCTATATTCTAATTTTTTTTCTTGACAAATATTTTCTACTTCTGAATACTTGTTCTTTTTTGTTTGTTTTAAGAGGTTTTTGCCTTAGGATGTATGCACTCACTGGAGACAGAGAGAGATAGCGAGAGGGAAAGTGAGAAATTGCCCCCTGGGTGGGATGGTCACTCTGCAATCCCTTCTTCTCCATTCTCCTCCCAGGATCTTGGGCATGCATGCACATGTGTCCTGTGTGATTTTCAAATCACCAGGTCCAGGACTCAAGCTGCAGTCAGCCATGAGGTAGTTCAGCAATGTAATTTCTACACCATCTGGTGGCCCTAAGACTTGTTCTTAAAAGATAACTACAATCACTACAAGACATAATTTTGGGGATGATATTACCTTTTACATTCCATTCAGATCACAGTAAAAATTTTTCAGCTATGTATACTTCTCATCCTACAGCTAAAACCATTTGTTCAGCATTAGAGTAATCTTTCCTCATGACAAGTATGCTTTGCCTCCTTGATTTAATCACTCTCTTTTCTGCTATAAAGGCCATCATCAGTTTCTTTTCCTGGCCACTTTATGCTCGACTAGGCTTTTAAAATGTATTCAATTTCGTACCTTGTATTTCTTATCTTCTCTACTTCACAGATCTTATTTCTATTTATTTTTCTTTGCCAATGTCATGGGAAACAATATCATAAGTCTATTCTATCTTTCTTACTTCTTGATCATTT
>NW_006159643.1:3524083-3546380 GCF_000334495.1 Tupaia belangeri chinensis
CCCTACATTCTCAATACACAGTATTTTATCTCTGTGAATTTATCTGCTAAGAGACCGAATACAAAATCTTTTGAAAAAGGTGTTCAATGAAAACCTTTATCTTCAATATATAGATGATTGAGATTTGATTTTTATCTTTTAGCTATATTTAGTCTTCTTGTGTATTTTGCATAAATTACATCATCTGAGTACTTATTTGCAGCTACATAACTCAGATTCTATTTTCCCATCCATTTCATGACTCTGCTTTAAGGCTCACACTCAATCACTAAAAAAAAAGCTACATTACGCAGCGACAACTTGCACATCCAGAGCCAGGTGCATATGAATTAAAGCGTCAAGGGACGTTAACAATATGCAATATAATGATGGGAATAGTAGCCCGTGTACATAATGACCCATGTTGTCATTCTCTATTAAATTTCGTTCATATTTTTCCCTTGCTGAAGGTAATATTAAGAGTAGCACAAGTCATTTTATTAGTCAGCACACACCAAAAAAAATAACTAAAGACTCATAAGCTATGGTCTCTATAGTATACAGAAAAATGAGAGAATAGAACCAGCTTTTCTTCATGTAATGCTGTACTAAGTAATCACTTGAACAGTTTGGGTGCTACAAAATTTATAGGGACATATGGAAGAATATTGAGAAGACTAAAGGATCTGTGGACAAGTACAGTGGCTCCTGTTGCTAAGGAAATTCTAGGAATAATTGTTATTGCAGCATCTTTTTAACAGGAGGAATTATGTCTGTGAGTTTTGGGTCTCAAAGGCTAAGGAAGAGAGAGCTCTTGTTCCTGATTACCAGGACATTATGATGGAAATTATATGGGGATTCTGGATGAAAAATGACTAGCAAGGCTCTAATTATTACTAGCTGATGGGGATATCACAACAATCTTGCCACCTGGCTTTCACTTGTGCTCTAGAGAGATGACAGGGGTGAGGGCAAAGAGTAGAGGATTGCTGGGTGAACTTCACAATTCTCAAATAAAAAAAATGAGTGGAATAAACATTAAAAAGCTATTTACTTTGAGACTGCAGTAGAATTCAATGATGTTTTTGACTTATCAGTTTTTGCTTTTCATTGGTACATAAGCATGAAAAGTAAATGATGTGCTAAACAGAATAAATTAAAATTTTGAGAAAAATAATGAGTTATAAGATATATATATATATATACAAATTAAAATAATACTCATTTTATTGTCACAAAAAGTTAAATCAAATTCTAGATAGAAAGGTAATAATAGGACATAGTAGTTTATATTTGTGTTGATTTCAGACCGTGAAATCATCTCATCACGACCATTAAATTATAGTGAAAATAGAATAATACTAAAGGACCATTAGCTTTATTTACCAAGGCACTTAATATACCAGGGAGGTTTCAAGTTTGCTGAAGTTGATCATCTACCTGTAGAGGAAGAAACAGAGAGAGACACTCTACAGAGAAAACATTGCTGACATCAGTATTCATTTGTATTCAAAAGTAAGGTTTGATTATTTTAAAATCATAATGTATTAGCCAAAGCCTCTAACTAAAATAGTTCTGAGGCAGACAAGCTAAAATGTAGCACTAATACTCGCAGTTTAACCATGGAGCTGGACCCGCTGGTGCAGTGATGATTGAACTGGCTGGTTCCCACATGACCAACCGTACGGTGTGAGTCCTAGACCAAGTGGCTTGAGAAACATGACAGCGCATATGTGTTCATGTCCAAAATCCTCAGAGAAGGAAGACATGGGGGAGAAGGGATTGTGGCATGACCGTCCCCCATGGGGAGTGTTTTCTCCTTCTCTCTCTCCCCACTTGGCGAGTACATGCACCCTCTGGCCAAAAACATTATTTTAAAGATGGAGCTGACATCTGTATAAAAACCTAAAACAGAGTAAACAAACCTAGAAATAAACGTTCTATTAATTAATTAATCTTAGATCATCAGGATTACGTTATCTGAATTCCCAAGACTTTTTGTATATCTCTAAGAAGTTTGCCTAGAGATACTGTAGAAGACATAGCTCTGAAGTGCAGCAGTTGGCTCAATGAGGTATAATTTCAGAGACATCTCAAGGTTTTACTATTCCACACTAAATATTTAGCATGTATTTAAAAACCCAATAAAAAAGCACACCACATGGTGTGTTCTAGACTAAACAGAGGACCCATAGGATGTTACAGAAACACATGAGTGATCCAATGGAATGAGGTAGAGCAGCGAGTGGTCTTTCCAAACTGAAAGTAAACTAAACCAATGTAAAATATGATCTGCACTGCCTTAACTTAAAAAAAAAAAAAAAAATGACCTGAGATCTAACAGAACAGTTTGATGTAGGGACTGGACTTTGGCAGAATGACTTTTTGTTCCCCTTTTTAAAAATATTTTTTATTTCAATTTCTTTTATACACTCAATCACATATGTCACTTAGCTTGCGAAATGAATATTCCAACATGTATATATTTCTTACCAGTCTAGTTGAGAATACTATACACCTTATCTTCAACAGGTAACGGCCCATTTCTTTGCTCCATAATGCCTGTCTCTCTACTCTTCTCCAAATGTCCTTCCTCAGACTCTCCTTCACCCACCCTCTTCTCAGTAAATAAATCCCTGGTATCTGGTATTTGTAACCGTTTTCTATGTTTCTATGTTTCTGTATCCTCTAGTCATTCTTTAAAAACACTGAGATAAGTGTTTGCGTTACAGTTGTTCCCTTCAGAAGACCATGTCATTTCTTGGACGATGGTAACTTACTCTGTTCTTATAGTCTCTGTTTTCAGTATGTTAAAAAGGTGTTAATTTTATTATATATTTTCACTCTATAGTAGAAAAACTTGATAGTCAATTCTGGTAAGGAACAAAATGTACAATATATCTGTTTTTGTGAGCATAGGTTTTCCATTAACATGGGTTTATAATTTTGACTTCCATCGAAAAATATTGTTTCTTTGAGAAATTAATTATCTTCTCATCCTGCTAACACCGTTTCATTTATAAAGGCCATGCTACATCCTCAGGAAATGTAAAGACTTATGAGTGAGTAGCGCTACTACTGGTGTTAACACCAGGACTCAAGAAATGAACTACATTGTTAAAATACATCCAGGATTAAAGCAAACATCTAAGTGGAGGTATTTATAAGCCCTGTTGATTAGTTTAACAATGTTGCAAATATTCATGTTTAACACCTGCGATATTAACTGAGGTTTACTAAATATAAATCTTGTAAAATCATTCTCAATAACTGATCTAAAATAAGGCTTCATTTTGTGTCAATTAAAATAGCTTCATTGTTCACATCACAATTATTTTGGAGTATATTCTGCTTTTAGAAAACTAATATAAACATGTATGTTTCAGAATAATTGTTCACATTTTTATAAAGCTGTTTGATAAAAAGATTCACGATCACATTCTTTGAAATAACATGTTCTCTCTGCACACCTAAGTGCCGGTTTACACATCATTAACTACTTGACAGAGAGGAAAAGGACCGGAACAGAAGAGAGAAATTTAGAACTAATGTAATGGAGTCACTAATAATTGAATATAAAAACAAAATCTACCTGAGATTTCTAAAGTAAGTCAATGAGGAAAGTTGTTTTTATTACCCAGACAATTTTAACACCACGTCTATAGTAGAAAATGAAATAAGCCTTCAACTTATTTTATTAAGGTAATTTAAGGTAGGCAAGTTTTAAAAAAAAATCTCCTTAGCTAACCTGAAGTCAGAACAAAAGATAATTATAATTTTTTCATCGCATAATTGTCAGCAGCGTTAAATTCAGAGGTATGAGTTGTTATAGATGCCTATGGCAACTTAATACTCTTAAAATCACAGGGCTGGAAAAGACAGATCAATAGCACACAGTGGCTGTAATCAACATGCAGATTAATGAACAGGGCCATATTCACCGGGGAACACTAGAACAAAGACCAGTTGAGCATTTTAATTGCCAAGTTGCTGCTAAGTCTCAATTCCCCATCAATCTCCATCCATTATGGCTATTGATGCATAGCAGACATTAGGAGGAAAACAATAACATAATGATTCATAAGTGCTCGTGCACAAATGAATGGTTAGCTTTGGGAAAAGCATGGCTTTGATTATTTTGTGGTTCAGACTACCTGAAAGATCTGACACATTGATTCTAATGTTCATTGTTCCTTGGACCGACCTGCCTATATTTAATAATTTGGTTTTAATGGAACTAATAGCGCAGCAGAAGGTTAGTGAACAATCTTTTCCCTAGTTATCTCAACGTAGGTTTGAATTATTCTTTTAACTAACTTACTTAACTTAAAAATTCACAGCCAAAGAAAAGAGACATGGAAAAGACTCGTGAAATCATCTAAAATATTGTCTCATGAGTGCAACATTCTCTCGTAGTTATGTTTAGGTTTGTTGGTGGAGTCTAACTAGGCGCATTTGGTGGCCTTTGTCTTCATTTTCTTTAATATTGACAACTCAGTTTACATCTTGAGGTTTTGAGGCAGAGACTGGCTAGGCAGTCAGCCTTAGTGGAATTCTCATGAAAAGGGAGTTACTTAAAGACAGCTAGCTGAGTCCAGTTCTTTGAAAACTTCTAACTACCTCTTCCCTAAGCCTTGCACTTCCAAGCCAAACCATTACAAACCTCCCCACAGGACACACTAAAGAAAGATGAGAGTTAAAGTCCAGGGCCTGGTAATTTATCAACTCCAAAATCTAAGTCTGAGAGAAAACTCACCTGGGCCCAAAAGAAACTGCAATAAGCCCCAAATTAACAGAGAATAGTAAAAATATATGGATCCATCTAGTATGTGACACCCCCCCCCCCATCATGAGGGAAATGCATGCTCAAGTGCCTCCTGAGAACAAGCCCAAAAAAAGCCCCTCTGACCCAGATAAAAATCCCTTGCCTCCACACTCAGTTTCTCTTTGGTAATCCATTCAGGACCTGCTCTCTGCTTGGGAGCTCTGTTTTCCCTTTCCTTTCTTAATAAACTCCACTTGTCATTCCCTTTCTGTGTCCACGATTCTAATTCTTCATGAGCATGAGAAAAAGACTTGGGTTCGCTGCTGTTATTGGGACCATGCACACCAACTTCCTGCATCAGTTTCAGATAAATAACAAAGCTAACCTCATGCATTCCATAAGCAAGTTTTCTGATCTGGAGGAAATTTTCTAGTTGCTGTAGAGGATATAGAAATAACTATGATATAGGTTCAAGACTGGACTAGAGACTTTACATGTACCCTTCTAAGCTTTGCAATATTTAAAACAAGCAAACAGAGAAGCCCTTTTTTATTGAGTTTCAAGCACCCAAAATGAGGTCTCATAAGCCCATCAATCCTCCTCGGTCAGCTAAGATTATAGGTATTTGTGTGCATGCACAGTTTGATCCAGGAACTGAACCCTGGTCTTCCACATGGCTTCCAGCAGTGTAGAGCATTATAATACTGCTGAGTCACTGTGGCTCGGCCATAACAGCTTTTTTTTTTGGCATAAATAATATTGTTACCTTTTGTGCAAATTAAACAACTCAAGTTCTGTGATTTTTTTCAAGTCACATCATCCAGGAAATGTCAAAACTAGGATACAGGGAACCAGCAGTTAGCGTAATGGCTATGTCGCTGGACTCCCACGTAGTCGACCACGATTCGCGTCCCGGATCTGGTGGCTTAAAACTCACGCCGGGCGAGTGTGCGTGCATACCCAAGATCCTGAGAGGAGAATGGAGGAGAAGGGATTGCAGTGTGACCATCCCCTCTGGGGGGTGATTTTTCGCTTTCTGTCTCTATGTCTCTGTCTGTCTGGTGAGCGCACGCACCCTATAGCGAAAACCTCTCAAAACAAACAAACAAACAAACAAACAAAAACTAGGATACAAACACAGATTATTCTGACTCTAAAATTTGTTGTATATTCTCTATCTCTTCCTGGGTCCTCAACTAAATCTGGGCTCAATCCTCTTAGACATTCTTACGGATCAATGAATTTAGAAACATTTAGTGTTTTTATTTATTATTATTATGATTATTACTTTTGTCACTGACTATATGCCTTCAGAGTATCAATCAAATATCTCCTGGATTATTGTAGGGGCTGGAACCTTTCACTTTTATTTCTCTTTAAACTTGTTCTAGTCCTCTTTTCCTTAATATCTGTTTCCTTCCTATATAAGATGCCACTGTTGCATATCCTTCACTGAATGGCTTCTGCTTGGGAAGTTAGAGCACATGATTATGTCAGGTTCTAGGAAAAATTATATCTTGATTTAGATTGAGTTTCTCTTTCACAAAGTCCTTCTTCTATCATTTTAAACATTTGCTTTCACAACAGCCTCGTCAAGGGGTTCATACAGATATTAGCTTTCATTTGAAAAGTTATAGTTGAGAATCATTTTACTGCATAAACGTTCAAGATGTCAAATCAAATTCTTCTGACTCTAAGTGCAGCAATTCTTACAGCTCGTTTTCAGTCAGTTTGGGACATATTGCTACATGGTTCACAGAGAGGAAACTGCCATGAATGAACATTCTAGCGTTCGTCCTGGTAGAATGACCTTCTCTCTACTTCCTCTATTCCTCTAGGAAATTGATACGGGATTTCAAATTTGTACTAAAGGAATCCTTGATGTTAAAATCATCATGGAAGATATTTGTAACCCCTGATGTTGGTGTTTAGTTGGACCTGCAATGGTTTAGATATCCGACACAGAAATTAGTAGTCAGGAGACCTAAACTCCACCCCAGCTTCCCTCAAATATTCTAAGACCCTGAGCTAGAACCTTAAACTTTTTATGTCATATTCCTTATGTGTAAATTGACAGCATTTTTTTAAGGTCATGTGATCTCACCAGGTCCTCCTTGCAAGTTCAACTAACTATGAAACTGTATGTAGATTCTTATTTTACATGTACTTAGTTCTTTCAGTGACCTTTTTGTTACTCTTGAAAACTGATTCCTTATTACATTAAACTAACTTGATATTAACCTATCTTTTTTTTGGAGAGGTTTTTGCTATAGGACGCGTGTGCTCGCCAGGCAGACAGAGAGCGACATAGAGACAGAAAGCGAGAAATCACCTCCCAAGGGGGATGGCCACACCATAATCCCTTCTCCTCCATTCTCCTCTCAGGATCTTGGGCATGCACGCACACGCGCCTGGCGTGAGTTTTAAGCCACCAGGTCCAGGATGCGAACCGCAGTCGACTACGTGGGAGTCCAGCGACATAGCCATTACGCTAACTGCTAGTCCCTTAATACATCTTTTTTTTTTTTTTTGAGAGATTTTCGCTATAGGGTGCATGTACTTGCCAGACAGAGAGAGACAGAGAAACAGAAAGCAAGAAATCACCCCCCAGAGGGGATGGTCATGCTGCAATCCCTTCTCCTCCATTCTCCTCTCGGGATCATGGGCACACACGCACACGCACCCAGTGTGAGGTTTTTTTTATTATTATAATTATATATTCTTTTTTTTTCCTTCTTTTTTAAATTTTTTTATTTTTTATTATCATCATAATCTTCTTTATATTACATTGGATTACATATAACTTCACAGTGTATTACATTGCTTTTTCAAAAGGGAATGCCATGCATGTCAGTCAGTACAGAGACATTAATCTCCCCGCTTCAACATTCAATATCTTTTCTATGTTTTCCCCAATCATTATTATTATTATTCTAACTATTTTTTTTAAAAAAGTCAATTGCTATTTCTCATTTTGCTTGTAAAAATACTTTGCCCATCATGAAATACTTCTTAGACCAATCCAGTTGAGAATACTATACATGTCAATATCAACAGTTAATAAGCCATATCTGTTTCTCACTAACGTCCTGCCTCTCTATTGTTCACTTGCTAACTTTCTCTATTCTTTTCTCTTCACTTCCCCCATTCCACACTGTCCTATTCTCATTAAATACCTTCACTGCTTTTATGTCCTCCAATTTTTTGCTCTCTATCATAGAGACCCTGTGTGAGTTTAAAGCCACCGGGTCTGGGACGCAAATCGCGGTCGACTACATGGGAGTCCAGCAACATAGTCATTACGCTAACTGCTGATTCCCCCCTTAATACATCTTATAAGGATCTATTTGTATTTCCATGGGCTGTATAATATCCTTCTGTGTGACCCCTTCTCCTAAGTTGATTACTGGCTACTTAAAATAGATCATAACATTGTCCTATTCCACACTCTCATCTTCAACCTAAGCCTTTGACCTATGAATATCATCTCAAGTATCTTCAACCAATAGAATTTTATTTTTAGATGATTTTCCTGTTTATTTATATACCCCCCTCTCCCCATACTCCTGTTTTTAACCTCAGACTCTCTGTCCTTTGCTGGTATGTGTTACACCTCTCCATTAAGAAACAGCTGTGAATTTAATGAATATGCTGTTGACTCCCACCCTTTTCCAGGTCATTAATGAGGAGGTGAATCAGAACAGACTAGGCTTTATCTCAAGTTCCAGGGGCACCTTTTGGAAAACCCTTACACATAGCATTTCTGTCCATTTGCATTGCTTTAGAGAATTCATGACATATAGCAATGAGTGTATCTTGAAAATATAGATATACTTCTCCTCTGATAAATACTGTAAGCTGTGGTTCAATGGAATATGTATTTTGGAGGAAATATTGGTTGTCTCTGTTTTTGCATAGAAAAAAACACAGAAAAATATGCATGACTTTCCCGATGGCCTGATAAGTGACTTGATATATGAGGAGAGTAAAATATGAAGTCAGTGGTACATCTCCCACACGCTACAAAAATATCAACTCTACGAAATGTAGTATAGTCTGAGATAACATCTCAGTGGACACTCGGGAGGTAGGAAAAAAATTGTAATCAGAAGCAGTCAAATGAACTGTAAACTGCTGAAGTTTACGCTGTTAGAATTACTAGGAGGGCAGCGGTAGTACGGTGTTTGAGGAGACTGGATCCTACATGGACAACTTTGTAGTTCAAGTCCAAGATGTGGTGGCTTGAGAAACAGAAGGAGCACATGCGCTTGCATGATCAACATCCTGAGAGGAGAATGGAGAAGGGATTATGGTGTGTCCATGCCCCCTGGAAGATGATTTCTCATTTCTCTTTTCTCTCTCCCTCTCTCTCTTTCTCTCTGCTCTCCCTCTCTCTCTTTCTTTCTGGTGGCACACACACCCTATAGTAAAACTGAAAAAAAAAAAAAAAAAAAGATTTTCTTTTTTGGCTGCCGATATCATTTGAGTATGTCTCCCCAAAATTTATGTGTTGAAGTTTAGAGTTTGATTGCTATTATGACATTATGACAATTAAGAGGAGGAAAATGTAACCCTAGTATGGTATTAAGAGGTGCAAATTTAAGGTAGTGTTTAGGATTAGAGAGTGGGGCCCTCATGATTGAATCTTGGTGATTTTTTTTTTTTGGAGAGGTTTTACTATAGGGCGCGTGTGCTCACCAGACAGACAGAGAGAGACAGAGAGACAGAAAGCAAGAAATCACCCCTCCAGGGGGGATGGCCACACCGCAATCCCTCCTCCTCCATTCTCCTCTCAGGATCTTGGGCATGCACGCACATGCACCCGGTGTGAGTTTTAAGCCCCCGGATCTGGGACGCGAACCGCCGTCGACTACATGGGAGTCCAGCGACATAGCAATTACGCTAACTGCTGATCCGTAATCCTAGTGAATTTATAAGAAGAGGGTGAGACATAAGCACAGACAGAGATACTCACGTTCCTGCTCTCTTGCTTTGTAATACCCTGAAGCACTTCTGGGCTCTGCAGAGAGCCTCCACTAACAAGAAGACCTTTCTAAGATGTGTGCCCCAGACACCGGGTCTTGAAAACTATGATATAAATAAATTTCTATCCCCAAATCACCCAGCTGATGGTATTCAGGCTAAAACAATGGCACAGTTTCTTTATAAAGTCAAGAATTTACATTTATAGTACGTATGTTTAATAACATATATGCAACAAACATATATATGCTGATCAAAATTGACAATGGGATAGGCAACTAGGCATTAAATCATCTTAGATCTTAAGAGCAAAATTTAATATTGCAAACACAAGTACTGTAATGTGCAGTTGATAAGTCTTTCCCCTTCTAAAACATAACTGAAATGTTTAAATGTGGAGGAAGATTCTTAACACTCAAATTAGAGGACAATGTTTTTCTTTCTCACACTTATATTGTTTTGACAATTTGCTTAGTTCACTTCAATTTGCAACAAAATGAAAACGGAATCCAGAAAATATCATAGGCTTCCACAAATTCCATCATCCAAACAACCAAAATGCAAAGCACACTTTTCAAAAAAGTGTTACGCTGTTTTAGCAAATGAATTCAGTAGGTGTGGGTCCTGTTCAGCCAGGGAGAGAGAGAAACACTCCTCTCGGGAGCTACGTTCCTTCTGGCAGATTAATGTCATATTGATCTTTTCAAGGAAGGATTTCAAGAGAAAACTTGTGACCAGGGCTTTCCACTTATTTTCCCCTGTGCTTCTACTCTGAAATAATAGTAAAGATCATGAAAATAAAGAAAAATATAAATAAATAAATAGATAAATAAATAAAATAACAAAGAGATTTTCCTCCTTACTTAGAAGAGCAATATCTAGCAAAAAGGGCCATGTTAGTTTCTTTGGATTTTAATAAAAAGTTAGTACAAACTGAGTGTCTTAAAACAATAGAAATGTATTGAATCACCGTTTGGAGGCCAGAGGTCTAAAAGCAATGTATTGGCAAGACTGTGCTATCCCCAAAGGCTTCTGGGAAGAGTCTTTTCTTCCTTCTTTGAGCTTCTAATGACTCCCAATGTTCTTTGAATTGTGGCCTCATAATTCTTTGTTGTTGTTTCTAGTCAATTTCATAACACACACACATATATACATACACACATATATACATATATAAAATTTATGTTTAGCCACTATCCATCTTCACCTTGTACAACATGGCTTTTCCTAGCATGTATACAGTGCATATTAGTCAAGTCAAAGACATTACCATATACATTATCATCAGAATAACTTTTCATTTTTGTATCAATCAAATGTATTGATTTTTTCCCTGTTCTCCTCCCTCCTTCCCTTTTTTTCTTACCCCCCCATTACCACATCCTTACTATCTCTAGTATCTATAGTTGCTCTCTTTTTGTTTTCTTAAGAGAGGTTTTTGCTATAGGGTGTATGCACTCACAGGAAAGAGAGAGAGAGAGAGACAGAGAGACAGAGAGTGAGAAATCACCCCCCAGGTAGATGGCCATGCCAGAACCCCTTCTCCTCCATTCTCCTCTCAGCATCTTGGACATGCACGCACACATCCCCAGCATGAGTTTAAGTTGCTGGGTCTGGGACTTGAACTATGGTCAATGATGTGGGATTTTAGCAACGTATCTATAATGCCATCTGCTGGTCCCTTTGCCCTAACTCTTAATCACTCCTGCTTCACATGGCTTTCTTCTCCATTTCTCACCGTGTTTCTCTTTGGTAAGTATATTATTATGACATTAGTCATTGGATTTAGGGTCCACCCAGATAATTCAGGATGATTTTATCTCAAGATTCTTAATTTAATTACATTTGCAAAATTTTTTTCCTGTTTCCAAACAAGGTCACATTCACAGATTTGTGGAAATATCTTTTGGGGGCTATTTTTTAGGGGGCTATCTTTCAATCCATTGTAAGATACATGACACAGAAAAAATGAATAACTTTTTCCAGTCGTTTTCACGTCTAAATACCAATGACAAGAAAGTATCAGGGCAAGATGTGTATCCATGCCATATATTTCCAAATGAACTTTTCATTTAGGTGGCCAGTTTATACCAAGATAGAAAATCAAATTTATCAAGAGCCTTAATTAGAATGCATGTGTTTCCAACTTAATAGGTAAATTATCATTCTTACGTAAAATTTTAACAAATATTGAGAGAAAAAAGTGCAGATATGAAATTCCAGAGATGCAGCTGAGAATGATTTTAGCTTCTTCTCTATATCCTTCAGGTTATTAAATGGGTGAAATCTGAACAGCAAATGCTCCAACTCAGGGTTGAAAGTGAAGAGACAAGTAATGTTCATATAAAACAGGTCATGATGCCTGCTCCGTTTGAGTCAATAATCGATGTTTTTAATGTATTCACATTTAGAGATACCAAAACAAAGGCAAATCCCCAACCATTGAGTATATTAAAAAATAAAAAAATTGCAATACAATGAAGGAAAGCAAGATATGCTGCAAAAGAAAAATATTAGAACATGTACTTGTGAAATTTTTTAAAATTAGATTTATTTTATATGTATGTGTGTGTATATATATATATTTTATGTATATATATATATGTGTGTGTGTGTATGTGTGTGTGTATATATATATATATATATATGTATATATATTATATATACCAGTGATTGGGATGACAGTAATGAACAAAAATAAACAAAGGATTATTCTAAATTTTAATAAGGAAGCTAGTAAATAAGTAACAATAGAATAGGTTTGGTACAGATAAGTTTTAATAAGTAAAAAAATAAAAAAAACAGAATAGGGGAAGGAGAAAGAGTGAAATTTTAGAAGGGAAATTCAAGTTAGATACCAAGTGGCTCATACTCCTAATACATTATGTAAAACAAGAAATGAAAGTTAAGATGAAGCAAAAAAAGTTACGAGTCCTAAGGAAAAAACTCCGAGGGCAAGTAAACTGTAACACTAAATCATAAAATATAATTAGGCATGGGAAAACAGTCAAATTGATGTTATGAGCAACTTAATAAACAAAATACAAAACAGGCTTGAATTATATTGGAGAGGAAAATGATAGTGCTGAAAATAAAAGAGAAGAGCACAGACATCGAGCATGTGCAGTGTGCTTCTGAGCAGATACAGGTTGGCTTGAAACTTACTTCGATGTCTTAGTTCAAATGGCTGTAACAGAATACCGTACACTGGGTAGTTTAAATAACAACTTGAAGGTCTTGTTCCTTCCTCTTTTATAGGGGCACTAATTCCATTCATGAGGGCTCCACCTTCATGACCTTTCTCCTAAAGTCTTCACCTTCAAATACCACTGCATCAGAAATTAAGTTTCAGCATACAGATTTTTGAGAGACCCAAATGTACAGTCCGTAGCACCAAGGTTTCTTCCACTTTTCATGCTTCTTCAGGCTTTGTGCACTTGAACCAGTGTGATGGATAGGGAAATGGAAAGTTAAGACCAAGAGTAAACTCTTTTGCAAGATTTTGTAGAAAACGCTGAACTTCAAGACTCACTCATGTGCCAATTTTTATACATAGCCTTCCTGCTCGACTTCATCTCTCACTGAAATAACATTCTTGCAAGGCACTGAAACTTCCTTTCCTAAAAATTTGACATACTTGAAGGCAAGATGGGTATACATACATACATGCATACATATACACACACACATAGAGTTATTTCTCACATGTCCTATAGCAGAAACTAAATTACACACACACACACACACACACACACACACACATGTATGCTCACCAAGAGAAAGAGGAAAAATATAATTACCCCTAAAAGGTAATTTTCACAGTTTCTTTTCTTCCAGTTTTCTCTTGGGATTTTGGGTATGTATGCACACATGCCTGGTGTTTTTTGCAAACTACTGGATATAGGACTCATAACTGTGCAGTTGACCATGTGGGATCTAACTGACTTAACATCTATGCTACCTGGCTAGCCAATGGAATCTTCCACATTTTTATCTGCAGAACAGAGCATGAACCATAATGTTAGAGTAAGTGCTGAAGTAAGGTTGATAAACTTTGTCAAATAATGGATTTTAAAAGAATTTTTATTTCAAAGGTTTCTTTTTAATTTCAATTTTTATTTCAAAGCACCATAGTGAAAAATGGCTACTGTCAAGAAGACAAGAAATAGCAATACCAAAAGAATTCAGGAAAGGGGAAACTCTTACATTCTGTTTGTGAAAATGTAAACGATTTGGTTATCTGAAAAATTATGAAGTCTTTTTTTGTTTTTCTATACAAAAATGTGTCATTACTTTTTGGATGATCCAATGGGACAACCCTATGGAAAACAGTACAGAGGTTCTTCTAAAACTAAAACCTACCTTATGATCCAGGAATGGCATTGCTGTGTACATGCCCGAAGAAACAGAAATCAGTTTATTGTAGAGATATCTGTACCTTGTGTTTATTTCAACCCAATTCACAATAGCCAAGATACAGAATCCACCTAAGTGTTCATCAGCAGATAAAAGGATAAAAATGGTGGTACACATACATAAGGAATATTATGTAGCCATTAAAAAGAATGAAATTCTGTCATTTGAGGCAACAGGGTAGAGTCTGAAAGCCACAATGTTAAATGATATAAACCAGGCAAAGAAAGAAAAATACTACATGTTCTCACTCATAGTAGAAGCTAGAAAAATTGACCTCACAGGAAGACAAAGTAGAATATTAACTGACATGCTGAGAAAGTAAAGGAAAATTTGACATAGAAAGATTAAAAATAATAAACTCTAGATTTCTATAGTATAGTAGGGAGGCTACAGATAACAATAATAATTATAGAAGAGAGGATTTTAAATGCTCCCAAAACAAAGTAATGACAAATGCTTGAGGTAATGGACATTCAAATTATCCTGATTTGATCATAACATGTATTCATGTACTGTAAAAATCCCATAAATAAATATAATTATTTTTCAATTAAAATTAATAGAGAAACAAAAAAGAGATTAAAATGGTAGAGAAAGTGGGGGGAAAAGCATATTCCCATCATCCATAGCTTCATTTTGAAGGAAGGAAAGCATACTTTTTTAATGCCTCATCTTTGCAGTGAGAAAGTTGTTTTGAAATCCCTCTCCACATCTTACTAGATGCCTCATGTAGGGCAAATTAGTTTGCCTACCTGTCCCATTATCCTTAAATCAAGTTTTATGTAAGGAACCTAATATGTAATAAGTAATCCATAAATTATAATCCTGACAGTCACCATCTATTCATTTTATCTTTAAGCTGAGAAAACAGAGACTCAGAGAGTTTGTGTGACCTGATAAATTTAGCAAGTATGTTACAGAGCAAAGACTAGAATTCAAGTGCTTGGATTTCTAATTTAGTATTCTGTACACATTATGGGGAGAGGTTAAGAAGGAAGAAAGTCTTAACAGTGACCATAATATTCCACGTGTACATGAATGGTAGAATCTTGATCTTTTAATGTCAGAGGGTGTGAGAAATGCACTCACCTGTCCAATGCCACAACATGGATACAGAGACACAATGCAAAGGGAAGCAAGACTTTAATAGCAGTCTTGCATGCTCAAGTTTCTGATAGGCAGGCACGCTTACACCAGTTACAACAAGCATTTTATTCCCTAGTGCACAAGTCCCTCTCCCAGTTTCTCATTAGCTGAGTATTATGGCGTGTACAATCTTCCTGGATGTCACCTGAGTTTTATTATTTCTTCACTATTTCTTAATTCCTAAATTAAGATGTAGGCTCAGAAAAATCCTGTGAAAAAGGCCCACCAAATGTCCTGAGGAAGGAGAACTGGAAAATAAAAAGAAGCAAATGACTGGTAGCCAACTATCATCCTGAGAAGTCATTTCTCAAGGGTGACTTGTTGTTTTGGGTTTTGTTTATTCAGAATTTGCAGGAATGGGTACTTTCTGGGGATTTCATATCTGCAAACTGGCTAAGCAATTTTTCTTAAGCTTTTCTTGAAAATGAATCACTTAAGGCTACTTTTTACATAGTGGGATTAGGAGGTATAGAAGTTTGGGGAGAAGGAATGAGACAGTTTGGTTTGGGGAATGTTGAATTGAAAATGTTGCCAAAGATAATAAAGGAGATGACCATATTGTGCTCAATGACTTTTCATTGCACTAATAATAGAACCGAAGCATTTCCTTTTTATTTATTATAATCTTATTTACATGTAATCATTGTATGTCTTTACAGTATACAATATGGTTTTTCAAAGCATATGTGCATTGCATGTCAAGAAATTAAAAGATATTACCATACAGATCATCTCCAACGGATGTCTTTTCATTCTTCAGTCTGTTAATTTTTTTTTCCTGAGAGCCTCCCTCCCATCCCCCACTGCCTCCCCCCTTCTATACAGTCTCTGGTATCTAAACTCACTGTCTCTGCTATTATATCTACCAGTCTTTCAGTTTATGCCATAAAGTGCAGACGTTTGATATGTATTGAGTGGGGACATACAATGTATAGCTTTCACAATCTGGCTTGCTTCACTTAGCACTAAATCTTGTATATTCATCCACTGTGTATCAAATGACAGGATCTCATTGTTTTTGTTTTTTTTTTTTATGGCTGAGTGGTAATCCATACTGTGTATATGCTACATTTTTTCAACCTAGTCATCCATTCTTGGGCATTTGGGTTGATTCCACGTCTTAAAATTGTGACTAATGTTGCAATAAACACTGATGTGCAAGTGGCTTTTGAACTGTTTTCCTCTCCCAGTAAATTCCCAGGAGAGATATTTCTGGGTCATAATACAGTTCTATTTGTCCTCCTGAGGAACTTCCATATTGTTTTCCAGAATGTCCACTTTACATTCTCATCAGCAGTGTAGAAGGGTTCTCTTACTAGCATCACCTCACTAGCAATGCTTGTTCTTTATTTATTATTATTTTTTTTTATCCTAGCCATTCTGACTAGAGTTAAATAGCATATCATCGTGGGTTTGATTTATATTTCTTTCGTGATAAGAGCTGTTTAACATTTTTTCATATGCCTTTTAGACATTTATATGTCTTCCTTGGACAGTAGCCTACAAAAATCTCATGTTATTGCTATTATATTTGTATATGATGTGTTACATGATCTTTCTCTAGCCTCCTTTTGTCCTTTTCTAAATGTATATGTCTTTCTTGCAAGCCTATGACTACGTCAGGCCTTTTCTGTTAAAGTCTCTAACAGATTATATGTTCTTCCTAGAATTTTCTTTCTTCTCAGCTTATATGAATATCTTTTTCCCTTTTCAAGTAGATTGTCTTCAAAGACTGTTTTGCAGAGAAGTTATCCCATTATATCTTTCTATCTAATACTTCCCACCATTATTATCTATCACATTAACTTATTTTGTTTGTCTTCAAAGCAATTAGCACTAACCGAACACCTATTAGTGTGTGCATGCACAGGTAAACATGTGTCTGTATCTTCCATTAGACTAATCTGTCTAAAAAGATGGAGGCTTTGCCTTGGTGTCATTATATCCCCATAGCTTTAGTGCTGATGGGTACTAAATGTTAAATAACAATTTGTTGAATAAATAAATGAGTAAGTGAATAGCCCTATTGTTTAAGACTAATAACTAATGACTCGATTTGGGTTGGTAACTGGGATGTTTTAATCATGCTTTACAGTTTTGCTTCTCAATTCCTTAAGTCATACAGGTAAAATATATGCCTTGCATGCTCATATTGGTTTTTAAAAGTGTTAAAATATGGACTACCCAGTCAGAAGAAATATAATAGCATAACTGATTACAAAGTAACTAACCACAGAAAGCCTTTTATAAAATTCCCTTTGGGTATCTGTGTGTGTGTGTGTGTGTGTGTGTGTGGTGTGCTTTTGTGTTAAAAAATAAAGTCAGCATGCTGCTACATTAAAAACAAATAGGAAATCTTTTTAAGTAAAGATTGGGTTAAAAATCTGTTTGTAAATGTGAGTTCACATATTATGCTTTGTCTGCTCTCTTTAAACAGGACTCAGTCAGCTCAATTAGGTTATCAAACACTGCAGCATCCCCAAGGTATATAAATATAAGATGCAGCATTTCCTGAATACTTAATTCCCTCCCAGATAACCCAATAATAGTCACGGTATTCACATGCTTAAATCTACTGTGTGTTCGAAATCTTTCTGTCAATGATATAGCAAGGGAAAAGGACTCTTGACTCCCAGACATGTATCAATATTTACGAAATGTATTGCCTGGAATTTCATTTTCCTTCTTTTGCTCTGGGCTGGCATATTTTCAGAGTTTAGATATTTGTTTTAAGAAAAACTTCAGATTATAACAAGAAAGCAGAAATACCATCTGTTTTATTCAGAATTTTTCAGAAGACCTAGAATATAAAAGCCTTCAATCTATAACTGATGAATAAATAAATAAATGTATATCACATGAAAAATGGAAAATTTTCAGTTTAAAGTTTTGAAAGTTATTTTAACATTTTGATCTTTTATATTATTCAATTGTTTTATTAATCCCATTTCTTGTATCTTTCTCTTTTAACCACGTATTTTTAGTTTTATTGTACCCACAAGTTCTTTTAGAAACAATAAGATTATACATAAATCAAATATTCCCCTCTGCTGCCTCCACCTATTTTCTTCTGTTATCAATTATTTTGGTTATAAATTAGTATTTTGTACTCTTCAATACTTTAGTAAAGCCAAGTTTAAAATAAACCTATTGGAGGCTGGCAAGTGGCATGGTGGTTAAGGGTGCTGGATTTCCACAAAGCTGACCATAGTTCAAGACCCGGTCCTGATAGCTTGCTTCTCTTGCTTTCCCCCTCTCTTTTACTCTCTCGCTGTCTCTCTCTTGTCAAATTAACATAAATAAATAAATAAATACATAAATAAAATTAAATAACCCTTTTTAAAAAATTAGCCTATTGGACATTTTTATCTTTTTAAATTGGCAGGCATTTTTGTCTAATTCTTAGCAACTTTTTCATTGTTCTTTTATATTATTTTTAAAAAGTAAATAAATGGCTTATTGGATATGGTACCTTGAGATAGTCAAAGTGTTACTTTACCTGTGGTATGAGGAAGGCCACATTTCTAACTTAGTTTTATTGTTATTACCTCATAAACTACTTTAGGAGTGTGTAGCTCTGAAACACAAATCAAGAATGATTGGTATCCCTTTGTATTAAATATTTTAGAAAGTGACAATAATTTCTGACTTCAAGAAAGAGTTTCCCCAGGCATGCAAAAAGCAATTAAAACATTCACATAGTTGAATGATCCAACATGACTTAAAGTTTATGATAGAAGTTGTTAGTTTGGAGAAATTTAGAAATTTCAATATAATGTATATTTAGAGATGTTTGTCATTAAAATAGGCCTTTAAGAAACTCCAAATGGAACTACTTTTGGGATCTATGATCAGGTTACGTGTGCTTAGCTTTTTAGGGCCTCACTTAACTAGCTTCCCCTTTTCCAGATGCAATGAGCAATCATACTCCTTTGGCCATACTTAATAAATAAATAAATGTATATCACATGAAAAATGGAAAATTTTCAGTTTAAAGTTTTGAAAGTTATTTTAACATTTTGATCTTTTATATTATTCAATTGTTTTATTAATCCCATTTCTTGTATCTTTCTCTTTTAACCACGTATTTTTAGTTTTATTGTACCCACAAGTTCTTTTAGAAACAATAAGATTATACATAAATCAAATATTCCCCTCTGCTGCCTCCACCTATTTTCTTCTGTTATCAATTATTTTGGTTATAAATTAGTATTTTGTACTCTTCAATACTTTAGTAAAGCCAAGTTTAAAATAAACCTATTGGAGGCTGGCAAGTGGCATGGTGGTTAAGGGTGCTGGATTTCCACAAAGCTGACCATAGTTCAAGACCCGGTCCTGATAGCTTGCTTCTCTTGCTTTCCCCCTCTCTTTTACTCTCTCGCTGTCTCTCTCTTGTCAAATTAACATAAATAAATAAATAAATACATAAATAAAATTAAATAACCCTTTTTAAAAAATTAGCCTATTGGACATTTTTATCTTTTTAAATTGGCAGGCATTTTTGTCTAATTCTTAGCAACTTTTTCATTGTTCTTTTATATTATTTTTAAAAAGTAAATAAATGGCTTATTGGATATGGTACCTTGAGATAGTCAAAGTGTTACTTTACCTGTGGTATGAGGAAGGCCACATTTCTAACTTAGTTTTATTGTTATTACCTCATAAACTACTTTAGGAGTGTGTAGCTCTGAAACACAAATCAAGAATGATTGGTATCCCTTTGTATTAAATATTTTAGAAAGTGACAATAATTTCTGACTTCAAGAAAGAGTTTCCCCAGGCATGCAAAAAGCAATTAAAACATTCACATAGTTGAATGATCCAACATGACTTAAAGTTTATGATAGAAGTTGTTAGTTTGGAGAAATTTAGAAATTTCAATATAATGTATATTTAGAGATGTTTGTCATTAAAATAGGCCTTTAAGAAACTCCAAATGGAACTACTTTTGGGATCTATGATCAGGTTACGTGTGCTTAGCTTTTTAGGGCCTCACTTAACTAGCTTCCCCTTTTCCAGATGCAATGAGCAATCATACTCCTTTGGCCATACTTGATAATTTTAGTTTCTTAAGAATCTGGGTCCCAATGGCATCTGTGTTTTCTGCTCTGATGTGTACAAAGAGAGAGGTAAAAACAAGTAGAAAATAGAGATGGAGATTACTTTCAGAAATTTATGTTCTTTGGTCCTTATTTCTTCTAATTATTTCTTATAATAATGACAAATCACTCCAAAACATAGCAACTTAATAAAATAATTTTTATTATCTTAAAGTTTTTATTGGTCCAGAATCCAGACTAGAACTAAGTGGTTACCTTCCAAGGTCTCTCATAAAGCTTCACTCAAGAGGTTTTAGACATTTCAAAGCTTGATTGATAGACAGTTAACTTCTAGAGTCAATCATGGCTGTTTTCAGGTCTCCTCTGATTGTTGGTTTAAGACCTCATTTTTTTTTTTTCCATATGAAACTATCCATATGGCTATTTGCTTTTGCCAGCTACTTTACACAGATCTAGAGTTTAGGCAAAGAGAAAGGGTGAGAGATGAAAAAAGCAAATGCAGTCTTTTTGTAACCTAATCTGGGAATTTATTTATAAGTCATAACTTTTTTTTACATTTAATCACTACACCTCTGCACAGCGTACAAAATGATTAGTCCCAACATGAATACACTTCATATCAGTCCAGTCAAAGACATTACCATACACATTGCCATTTAGATATAATTTTCCAGTTTCGTCAGTTCAATGTTTTGCTTTATTTTTCCTCTTAATTCTCTGTCTCCTGTTCCCCATTACCCACCCTCTTCCCATGACATTTACTGTATTTTACTTACTAGAAAAAGTTAACAGGGTCAACCCATACTCATGAAGAGGGGATTACCAAAGACTCTAAATATTGGAGGTAAAGGTCAGTTATTTTAGTGTCCAGCTATAATAGCCTGTTCTCTAGTCACCAATGAATGATTTTTGGACCAACTTTATTTAAAAGACACCCACCCCCTCTAAAGGGCTCCAAAACTCCCATCCTACTACAATATCACCTCAAAGTCAGAAGCTCTTTATATGAATCAGCTTCAGGTGCAGAAAAGTATTCTCAGAAATAATTTCTTAAGTAGAGTTTGTTGGTAGAATTCCTCCTATCTAAACTGCTGAAGATCTGTAAAACTAAAGAATAAGCTAGTCTACTTACACACTAAAATGTGGCTACTTATAAAATGGTAGCTGGCTTCCTCTTGAGCAAAAGCTTAAAGAGAAAGAGGGAGGGAGAGTATAAACAAGACAGATGCCACATTATTTTTGCAAACTATTATTGGGAATGATAGTCTACGATTTTGTCATATTTTATTTATTAAAAGTGAGTCATTACATCCAGCCTACACTCACAGGGAGAGGATTAAAAATGGCATGAATACTGACAGGCAGAGACCATATGGGGCCTTTTGGAGGCTGCATTCACTGTCTTCCAGCAATTTGGCAGTATTTCTGTCCTTAGGGTCAACAAAAAAATTCATGGAAAAAGCACATTATGGATTAAAAAAAAGAAACTATGCATGAATTTCAGGGTATTTCAATACCCTGAAATACTTAATACTCATACTTTGATCCCATTTTTCCACAAGTTTTTTGAATTTCCCTTATGAGCATTGAAAAATTTCAGAGTGTAAAACATTTGCAGTGTGTGTGTTAGTGTATGTGTGTGTGTGTGTGTGTGTGTGTGTGTGTGTGTGTGTTTAGAGATTCTTGCTATCGGGCACATGCATTCACCAAAGAGACAGAAAGCAAAAAAATCACCCCCTGGGGGGATGGCCACACTACAATCCCCTTTCTTCCACCCTCCCCCACACCCCAGAATTCTGGGCATGCAAGCACAAGCACCTAGTGTTAGTTTCAAGCTACCCAGTCCAGTTCTCAAACCACGGTCAGCCATGTGGGAGTCTAGCCATGTAACCATTATGCCATGTCCTGGTCTCTCCAATGTGTTTTTAAATGAAAGCTGATTCCTGCT
>NW_006159643.1:3546395-3548350 GCF_000334495.1 Tupaia belangeri chinensis
TTGAAAGCAAAAAGTTATGTAAATCTAATCTCTCTGTTCTTAAACTGGACTCATCTTTTTCTTACATTTTAAAACAATTCAACTTTCTTGGAGCACATAATATGGGCAAAAGTTTCTCAGTGTCAAGAAGATTCCAGAACTTTTTGCTTTAAAATTTGCCAGAGGGTGTGTGCACTTTCCAGAGAGACAGAGAGAGACAGAGAACATCCCCCATGTGAATGGTCATGCTGCAACCCCTTCTCCATTTCTCCCTCCTTTTGGAATTTTGGACATTCATGCACATGTGCCCGGCGTGTTTGTCAACCGTCAGTTCTGGAACTCAACTTTTCATAGTCAACAGTGTGGGATCCAACCACTGTAACCTCTAGGTACCTGCTGGCCCAATAATTTTACCTTTCATAGTCCTAAGTTACCTCCTTGCCATTAAAGTCCACCAAAATGACCAGCTTGTGTGCTACAATGACCTCTTAAAATAGAAAACTCTTGGTCCTCAATCTAAACCATTCTAACATTGTAAAAGTGTGTGTATGTCACCATGTCTTTTCTCATTCTTATTAAATCCCTAAATGGCTATCAGTTCTCACATTCAAAATACTTAAAATACCTTAAGTACCTCATAATCTTGTTCCCATTTAACATTCCAGTCACACATCTGTAAGTCTTTCAGATTCTCACAATGTAGGAATCAAGTATTCTTTATTTTATTCTTCCCATGTCATTACTATGTTTTGGGAAAATACCAAGAATGGGGAGTTCTGTGGCACTGTCCTGTCTCATAGCACGTATGGCTCTTAGCTTCAGTGTTGTCTGACTTCCAATTCTCCAAACTAACCACACTTTCTCTCAGGGCTAGGCATTTGAAAATACTGTTTCCCCAGCCTCTCCTGTCTTACTCCCTGTTATTTGGTGGTGCAGTTCCTCTCACGCCTTGGGTTTGAAATTAGACATGCTTTTCACTAGAAAGCCATCCCTGAGCACTAATACTAGTTTATTCCCCCCTTGTTGGGCATCTGTCATTCATTGGAATTAGCCCTATTTTAATTTTCTACTTACTTTTAAGTTTCACTGATAGATTGCAAGCTTCTTGAGGGCCAAGACCGAATTTTATTTTATTCTATATCTGATACCTAATATAATGTATAATATGGGGTGAGCCTTCAACACATGACTGTTGAAATATTTTGGGGTTTCACTGGAGGGCTATTAGGAGGTACATAGTGACTGTGGACCTACTTGGGAATGTCCTAATGTAAAGATGCAGATGTTGGAGTCAAAGGCATTAGGTTTGCAAGGGAGCAAAGGAACCACTTTGAATACAGAATAGAGTTAGTTATTTAAAAAGTCATCTAACTCAGTACCATGGAATCATCTTGTTTCCTATGATAAGAAGAAAAAGATATGAAAAAGAAAGAAGAGAGTTATAATTAAAGTAAATGAGCTGTTCTACTAAAATTACTGAGAGACTCGATAGCATAAGGGCTCAACAGAATCAGTGATTGAGGTTTACTTAGCAGTTGCCACTTTAGTGGAGACATAGACCATGCTGTTCTGCATACATCAGCTCCCTGGATATCTGGCATCAGAAGCCTCAGCACAGACTCCAAGAGATACCAACAGCAGCGACAGTGCCCCTGGTGTACACTAGCTATGGAAATAATCTCTCTTCTGTTGGCAGATACAGAAGACATCTGTGCAGCAAGCTGAGCCAGAAAGGAGGGAAATGGTAATTGTTGCAGGATAACCAAGAATACTAATCTTGTATCTCCCTTGAAATATCCCAGAGGTATTTCTGGAAATGTCTGACAAAAATTTGTGCATGAGAACCAAGGGGAAGAAGAGCAGGTGGGGGCAGAGAAAAATTGATTTTTGACTATTTTTAAAGGATTATTTAATTTTATTTGTTTTTTATATTTTTCCATTTGCTATAGGGTTTCTGTATTCACTGGAGGGAAAGA
>NW_006159643.1:3548367-3551916 GCF_000334495.1 Tupaia belangeri chinensis
TCTCTATGTCTCTCTCTGTCTGTCTGGCGAGCGTACGCGCCCTACAGTGAAAATCTCTCCAAAAAAAAAAAAAAATTATTTGTTGTTGTTACAGGGCACATGAGAGAGAGAGAGAGAGAGAGAGAGAGAGAGAGAGAGAGGCAAAGTAAGAAAGCAAGCCACCAGGTCTGGGACTTGAACCACAGTTGACCAAATGGGAATCCAATTTCTTAAATACCATGCCACATGCTGACCCTATTTTTGACTGTTAATAAGATTTTAATTTTACTTCTGATGTCCTGTCATCTATGGCTATATATACAATGTCACCTCTTTTATGTGTGTGTATTTTTAATATCATTACTGGATTTTCTTTAAGTCAGCTAAAATATCTTGTTTAGGTCCCATATGTATATGTGTGTGTGTACCTTTTGAATGCTTTGTATTAGTCAGTATTTGCAAGGTTATGTTGCAATAACAAACAAGCACACATATCTTTGGCTTACAGAATTAAAATGGGCTTATTTCTCATTTGTTTGTCTGTTATTGGCTATTTTTTATTTTATTAATTCATGTTGTATTTATTTTAGGATCCAGTCACCAAATGCTTTTTAAAAATAACATTGTCCTTGTGAAAATGCACAAAACCTAACAATGATTTCTGAAGCTTCTGTAATCAATTTCACTGGCATATCAGACATCTGTAGAGAAAGATGCTGTAAGTCACATGGAAATAGGAAGATATGGCTAATCTCACTGAGCTTGCAGAGAATAATCAACATAATTCTTTAAATACATAAAGAAAATAAATCTGCTTTATTTTCTAGGGGTTATATCTTCATTCTGCACATCTTAGTACATGTACTCTAGCTCCATTGTTGCCATTTTAATTTCTTATTCACAATGACTCTTTGCCAATCTTATTTTAATGGTTGATTAGGTATAATGGCAAAATAGTAGCTATCACATTTTTATGACACTGTGTCCTTAGTTTTTCTTGGTACTTTGAAAACTCACAAACAAAAATCTATCTTGAATTTATTCTGTTTCTTTAAAGGAGCAAGTTTTAGTCTAACTAGCATTAGAGTTATTTATTATTGGAATTACTTTCTTTTAAGATTTTTTATGCAGCCTTGAAACAGTTAAATACATTCTCTGATTTTTTTTTTTTGGTCAGCAAAACCAACTTTTACTTATCCTCACATTCTCAATTTATCTTCATTACAGACAGTTCAAGTTTTTAAAAATTATGATTATTTCACACATTGGACAATTACATTTTTTTCATAAAAGTAGGAAAATTTATAGTTTCCCCAAGTCAAGGCATATAACACATATGGGTGTTCTGGAGAATTAAGATGACCAACAATTAGTCTGTCCATGAAATGTCTGACTCTGTAAAGGGGCAAATTTTCAATGCTTACACTTATATTTTCATGCTTCTGCAAACAATTTCACCAACATTTGTAATCTTTTTTGCATATGATTTCTAATCTTTTTTACAAATGCTTTGAGTATGATATTTTATCCAAGTGAGAGGAAAGTTCTAAAGCAGAGTTTTAGTCTTAATAAGGAAAATTCTTGACTCACATAAATAGAAATCCTCAATAGAACTAGGTTTAGGGTAGATATATTCAGCCAGCTTCTTTGTTTTCTTCTCTTTCCTTTTGCTTTATTTTCAAATGGATAGGAAGGAGCACGGGATTCACGTTTAGACATGATAACAACAGGGAGATGAAGGATACTATTACTTTTGGTAGGACTTTCAGGAGAAAGAAAGAAAGTTACAGGAAGAAATTTTTCAGAAGCTCTGGAAAAAAAACATTGTATTATTTCACAGCACAAATAAGATCATATGTGATTTTTTAAACCTTAGTTGTAAGTGAGGAGGCTGTGATTACCTTTTAAATGAGTGGACACCATCTGGAGATGAAAGTTGTTATCAACAGTCCTTGTGGAATATGATTTCAAAAAAGAAGGCATAGATGCCAGGACAAATTGGGGTTGACATAGCAAAGAGAAAGGGTAAATGAATGATGGGTAAGCAGTCAACAGTAATGCCGTTTAATTCCTTGTACTCTGAGCATGTTCACTTGTTGCCTTGTGTCATTATATCAATAATGATGAAGAGAAAATTGTCCATTTTTGTTGGCATATTCTAGCCAGAAACATTGACTTACCTACAAACCTTTAAGTCGTTTTCTCTGATTCCTGAAAGCACTTTACTTCTGGACCACTCCTCTCTCTTTCCTACATGACTCCTGTATGCATTTGCAATAATTGTAATATCTGCATAGAAGATAACATATTTATGTGGTTGTTAGTTCTCTGACCACCTTCTTCCAATGACCTGGTCCTATCCTATCTTTGGTTCATTTTTTCCAATATCATAGTGAATAGATCTTGTCATTACCAACAAACACACTCTATCCCTAATCTCACCTTCAAACATTGCACTCTCTCCCTTCATCACAATCTACATACTTTTTAAAAATTGTTTAGTTCATATCATTTTCTTTTCTTTCCCCAAACTAGAAACCAAACTACCCAACCAGGCCTCAAATGAATTGATTCTACATCTTTATCTTATCTACCCCATGTCTTTTCTCCTTAGTTTGCTTACATTCCCTCATTGATCATTACGGTCACTCTATTGTATAACAGCTTCACCTATTGTGTTCCTTGCTAACTTTGCTACGTCATTTTGGCAAATACACCCTAGTTAAATCACATTATTCCCTTCCTGTGTGCTTGAATGCATAAAATGGAACAAAAATGGATGACTCTATAGTTAACTATCTCACTTTTAATTCAGGATTACTATTTACCATCGGGCCTTTGGTATTCCCTGACCATCAGACCATCTATCATCTATCATCTATGTTTTTTTCCTTTTTTTTTTTTTTTTTGGAGAGATTTTCACTATAGGGCACATGCGCTCGCCAGACAGAGAGAGACAAAGAGACAGAAAGCGAGAAATAACCCCCCAAGGGGGATGGCCATGCCACAATCCCTTCTCCTCCTTTCTCCTCTTGGGATCTTGGACACGCACGCACACGCGCCCGGTGTGAGTTTTAAGCCACCGGGTCCGGGACCCGAACCACGGTTGACTACGTGGGAGTCCAGCAACATAGCCATTATGCTAACTGTCGGTCCCTCTATCATCCATTTATATCTTTCTATCATCTATCTATCTATATCTATCTATCTATCTATCTATCTATCTATCTATCATCTATCTATATCTATCATTATCTATAATCTATCATCTCTATCTATATCTATCTATCTATATCTATCATATCTATCACCTATTTATCTATATCCTAGTCCATTAATCCTCTTTTTAAAAAATTATTTATTGAACTATTTTTATAGAGAGATTTCTGCTATAGGGCATGGGTGCTTGCTGGAGGGACAGAGAGAGACAGGAAGATACAAAGCAAGAAATCACTTCCCAGGAGGGATGGCCATGGCACAATAACTTCTCTATTCTCTTGCCAGGATCTTGGGCACACACACATGCACACATGCCTGGTGTGTTTTTTTTTTTGTTTGTTTGTTTTTTTT
>NW_006159643.1:3551965-3561945 GCF_000334495.1 Tupaia belangeri chinensis
CCCCCCCCCAGGGGGGATGGCCACATCGCAATCCCTTCTCCTCTATTCTCCTCTCAGGATCTTGGGCACACACACACGCACCCAGCGTGAGTTTTAAGCCACTGGGTCCGGGACGCGAACCACGGTTGACTAGTCCAGCAACATAGCCATTACGCTAACTGCTGATCCCCCTGGTGTGAGTTTTAAGCTGCTGAGTCCAGGACTTGGACCTCAATCAACTATGTGGGAGTCTAGTGATGTAACAATTATGCCATTTGCTAGTCTCTTATTTAACTATTTTTTATTTTTTATTATTATTTTATTTGCTACAAGGCATTCATGTTCATGAGAAAGAAAGGAGAGAGAGAGAGAGAGAGAGAGAAGAGAAGAGAAGAGAAGAGAAGAGAAGAGAAGAGGAGAGAAGAGAAGAGGAGAAGAGAAGAGAAAAGTGAGAAAGAAATCCTTCAGCTCGAGGCCATGTGACAGTCCAGTGCCTCAACCACCATGCAACCTTCTAGCTCTATTTGACAATTATTTCATATTCTTACTTTTCTTCTCAAAACTTCAAATTCTCAACTACATGCTTATTCTTAGCTTATAATCTTGCTTCCTATTTTACCTAAGGATTAAGAAGTTAACAGAATGATCACTGGAACCTATCAACAAATATACTCATGTGGCTATGTCTATGGGTTCATATACTGGACTTTTTCCTTTATCACTATCAAAGAACTGTCTGTGCTCCTATCAAATGTCAGTATTTCTACTGCTACACTCACCATGCCCTTTTGCCTTGTGAAGATCATCATTTCATCAAATCTCTCCTATTTTTCTCTTATTTTCTTATTTTTTCCATAAACATACAACCTTTTATTTTTCCCAGCTAAGAGAAATCTTATATTGAGCTTTAGTGCCTGCCAACTTTTATTCCCTCTCTGCATCCCTTTGCAGCAAATTTCTTCAAATGTTTTCATCTTCCTCCAGCTTCTCTTTTCTCACTACAACTTGAACTTATATCACTCAGGGTTTGTCCCCACTCATTTCATAAAGGCTTTGCCACTGGTTCTTGTCAAAATAACCAGTGACATCCTACACTTATTGTCAAATTCAAAGGTTAATTCTCAATCTTCTCTCTATTTGGCCTTTCAGCATTATTTGGCCCATTTAATAGCTCCCTTAAACTTAGCCATTTTCTTTCATTGGCTTTCACTTGTTCTTGGTTTCTTTTTACTAACCACTCCTTTGTATTTGTTTTCGTTGGTTCCTCCTTAATCTCCAAAACTTGAAAGGCTTCAGGACTCAGGACTTTAAATCTCTTTATTTTGTTAAGTCTCAAAATTCCAAATGTGCATATATTCAGTTAAAATGACTAATGAATTCTAATCCTATGTAGTAGATCACTTACTCAGCATCTTCATGTGGGTAAGATTAAGATTAGGGAAGAGACTTAATGAGTAGAACTTTAGAATAAAATGAAAATAAATAGCATATCTCCATAAAATTGACTAGACATTAAAAAAAAATTTTCATATGCTCTACATGATTAGACATTCTCTGAAAACTGAAGAACTAGTTCCATTTTAAAATCAGGGATGGTATTTGGCAGAAACAAATAACACAGTGATTAAAAGATGTATCTGGGACCAGCAGTTAGTGCAATGGTATGTCGTTGGATTCCATGTAACAGACTGCAGTTCAAGTCATGGACCCAGTGGCTTAAACTCACACCAGGCGTGTGTGTGTGCATGCCCAAGATCCCAAGGGGAGAATGGAGGAGAAGGGATTGCAGCATGCCCACCCCCCAAGGGGGGTGATTTCTCACTTTCTGTCTCTCTGTCTCTGTCTTTCTGGCGAGTGCTCACACCCTATAGCAAAGAAACAAATAAACAAACAAACAAAAAAAAAAAACCAAAACAAACAACAAAAACAAAACAACAACAAAAAATCTTCTCCAAGAAAAAAAAAAAAAAAGATGTATCTTAAACCTGGGCCTTGGAGAATTTTCTGAGATACTTTACAAAGTGCAACTAGATGTCTCTGAGATTAAGCTATTCTTCTCTTTTTCAGAGAAATTTTTGCTATTATAGGGTGTGTATGCTCATCAGAGAGACAGAAAGTGAGAAATCACTACCCAGGGGGTATGACCAATACTGCAATCCCTTCTCCTTCATTCTCTCCTTGGGATTTTGGGTATTTATGCACAAGTACCCAGCATGAGTTTCAAGCCACCGGATATAGAACTCGAACTGCTGTTGACCACATGGGAGTCCAACATCTTAACCAGTCTGCCACTGCCTGTCCTAAGATATCATTATTAGTAGAGCCTCTGCTGCCTTCTCACCATGGCTGATGGTATAGGGAGTAGAGACTGATGTAGTAGAAGTGCTGGTCTTTGTTAAGTAAACTAGAGGCCAGAAGGATGCTCTGGGAAAGCGTTTGGCACAATGCGTGTAACTGGATATTGAATATTTTACCTGGAAATCCCACAGTCCAGTGTTTCATAAGCTTATCAGAATAGATTTTTAAAAAATTTCATTCATCAAGTGCCCATATGTAAATGTCGGATTAAACTAAACTTGACATCATTTCTTAGAATATTGAGTTGTGTAAGGTAACAGAAAGGGGGTGTACTGCACACATATTTGAACTAATGAAGAGCTCCATTAGCTTTCTTAGCTGTAACAAGACTGATACTGAAACTTGTGCTAGAGTCGGTGTTTGTGCTCTTGGTTTGGAGTTTGTATTACTCAAGAACCAGGGACTTGGGCAGGGTGAGGAAGGAGTCCAATGCCAAGACTTGAGAGGGAGATTGTGAATTGTGGTTAAAACATATCACTGAAATGTTAGTGGGGTTCAAATTCTCTTAGGTATAGATGCGACTAAGATCAATAGAAAGTTTGTAGAGTCTGGCACCACGAATTAGATATGCATTCAAAACCACAGACGCTTCCCTTTCTACAACAGAGTAGTTGACATCAAAAAGTTGTTCAATAATGCAGGTAGATACTGGGACTTATATGCCAAGTTTGTGTACCTTGTGAGGAATCTTCAAAGAGTTCATGGAAATGTATACTACATAAAAATGATATACAGATTTCAAAATCTTTTTGCACTAAAGTAAACTCAAGCCACAGTTCCATTTTTCTACACATTTTTTAAAGTCCCTGTGTGGGTCAGAAATTGAGAGACTGGCACCCAGGTTCTGCGGAGTGCAATATGAAACATCATATTGAGTTAGTGCAGGTTGCTGCAGGAGTTATTTTTAATGATCCAGGAAGGATCAGAAGGTTCCTCAATTTCTCATTGCTAGTAAGATAAACTTGGGGAGAAGAAATGGGAGATACACCATGCCGAAAGTAACAAAGCTGAAATTGAGGGATGGTATTGGGGCTAACAGCAACAATTCAGACTAAGGAACTGACAATGATGTCAGCATGATTGTACTCTGAGTCTAATCGCACACAGAATCTCGGGAAACTGGAGTAACCAGATCATTCTTCTCCAGCTGGAACATTGCCCAGAAGATGCTAGGCAATCTAGTCAGAGACTAAAGCACTAGGCTGACTCACAATGATCACATTTGACTAACTGTTAGCCAAGATTGAGCAGTTGTATCCATCCACCCAGACTTTGAGCTTTTAGCATTTAGGGAACTCAAGTTGAATTTGTAGGTAAATTCGGAGAGAATATATAAAAGAATTTCTAGGATTATGCATAGAAGAAAAAGCAGATTTGAAACAAGAGCAGGTATATTAGGAGGTGGTGTATCCTTAAAGAGAAGAATGATTTGGGACCAGCAGATGGTGTAATGGTTACGTCGCTGGACTCCCATGTAGTTGACTGTGGTTCAAGTCTCAGACCAGGTGGCTTAAAACTCACGCCAGGTACATGTGTGATTGTGCCCAAAATTCCAGGAGGAGAATGGAGGAGAAGGGATTGCAGCATGGCCATCACCCCTGGCGTGTGTGGGGGGTGATTTCTCAATTTCTGTCTCTCTGTCTCTGGTGAGTGCATGCGCCCTATAGCAAAAATCTCAAAGAGAGAGAGAGAGAGAGCGCAAAAATCTCAAAAGAGAGAGAGAGAGAGGAATGATTTGGCTCTTCAGAGGTGATCATCAGACAGTAAAAGATGGACTGAGTAATGAGCAATTTTATTACAATAGAAGGAAGAAATCTTAATAAAAATTTCATTTTGCTTGCCTACCAACAATGTAAAAGGAAGTCTTTATTAAGGTGCTTCTTATTCCATTGTACTAAAATTGCTCATTTCTCAATCCATCTTTCATTTTCCAACTTTGTACACATTGTATATTCACTCAATATGTACTGAACATCTGCACTCTGTGTGAGAAATTGAAAATATGATAGTAGAAAGGGTCAGTGGAGATAACTAGAGACCGTAAAGGAGGGATGAGGATGGTGGAGAGTGGATCGTGGAGGGACAAAGGGAAGAAACATTTAATAGACAAAAATGTGAAGTTCTCTATTGAAAAAAAAAAACCCTGCAATTTATTGCTTTATAAAAAATAAATAACATTTAAAAAAGCACTTCCTTTTATAGAATAAAAAGGTTGCTGAAATGGGCAGTGTGTATACACTGGATGAGCCCTTGCTCTAAGATAGAGAATGTAGCAAAATTCTGAGGCTGCAGAAGTGACTTCATTTCCTAATTTCCTACGAAGCTTAGACAATACCAGGGATGCATAAGCTGACCCTAGGAGAGGGAATAGCAGCAAGTGGAATATCTGACTAGGTTGGGAGATGCATCCAGACAGAGAGAGGAAAACCCTCATGTTTTTAGGTGACTGAGACATTCTTTAAACACAAATACAGGTGCACTGAAAGTAAAGAGTGACGGTAGTCTTGGGAATGGCAGATAAATGCCATATGTTGTCTCAGAGGAGAGAGGCACTCTTTATGAGGAATACTAGAAGTAACTTTATTATTTTAAAGCAAGGTGGGACAATATATATAGTGAAACATTTAAATAAATGCTGCCTACACAAGCTTTCCTGAGGTAGGTGTGATCTCCATTGTTAAGAGCATATAAAGTCTCTCTATATAAAGTCTATATATATATATATAGAGAGAGAGAGAGAGAGAGAGAGAGAGTCAGCTACACAGTAAAAGGCAACTCATGTGGGAGCTGGGCTTTCCTTTCGAGGCAGGCGGGAAAGCAAGAAGAGGAGCAGAGTGCCCTTCTCTAGCACAAAAGGTCAAGGGAGTGATGTGACCCCAAGCCAACGTGAGCTTAATGATTATGACATGTCATGCATTGTACAAAGTGAGCGGGCACGCATTCCAGCAAATATTCAGTGAAGTCACGTTTTGTGTTTAGCTTTCTTGTGAAAATTGGTGTGGCGGCTAGTTAACAGGTTAAGTTTGGGTTCAGGCAGACACAGATAGATTAGATAGAAGTAGTGAATAGCTAGCAGTTAAATTATATATCATTTTCACTGGTGTCAATTTTTTTTATTTTCAGAGTATTTAAAATTTTTTCATGTAATTCTGTATCCAGTGTATCTTGAGAAAAAGATCTATGGAAACTTGGTAATAAAAATCACCTCATATGAATGTTTAAATATGCTTTGTGTAGATAAGTTACAAGTGAAAGATCAGTACAAATGAGATAAATGAAAATGAAATGATCGTGCAACTAGTGACTTATTAATTAGCCAATGATTTGATAGTTTCACTGGAAGCAAAATTTAGCAGCTAGCACTCTCATATTTATATAAAAAATAATCAATAAGCTAAATCTTGTGTTTTTATTACTTGCAAAATTATTGGGGTACACACATTTTCAAATATATTCTCACTCTTTAAGCCAAAATATTTTTTTGTCAGAGCAGCAAAAAGAACTAGGTGCAAACCATGTCTTTATTTAAAATGTTAACATTTTTCTCATCAATTAGATATTAGTTTGACATGTGTTTGTATGAATTTGGAGTCTTGAAAATATTGCATTTGATTAGTCTTTACTTAGACCACATAACTTTTTGGCACTCTCTTAAATTTTGTTGCTAAGGTGGTAACTTCAGTTTCCTCATCATGGTGCTCACACTGGGTGGAATGATCTACTTAGACTGAGTGCTGAGACAAGCAGCAATTTCAAGAATTCTGCAGCATGAGGTTTCTCTTTGGAGGAACTGCTTAAGGTATTCTGAATATTTCTCTAATTATTTGAGATAAGCTGCACTTTTTGATGTGACCAGTTCTAATGAAAGTTAGTAACCTTCAAGGCAAGGCCTGGTGTACATCTGAAAAAAACAGCTTTGAAATTATTGCTGGATTAATTTTTTTTTTAAAGAGTATCTTGAGAATCTCTTAAGTTTAGAATGTTAACTCCTGTTCTAAACATGGGAAACAAGAGGTATAGCCAGCACGGAAAAGGCACTGTAGATGAACAAGTACACAATAAAAAAAGCTCCTACTGGGGTGAGACAGATGGCAAAGGCTTCAGATTTGCATAGAAGGATGAAAGTAGGAGGCCCTCGGGAAGTTATAATTTTTCCCTTTGAACTATATTACTCCTTTCATCTTTTAGAAATAAGCTTCTTTTAACTCCAACCACTTTATTCCAACCAACATTTTTTTTTCTATTTTGACTCTATTACATTTTTATAACCTTCCAATATACCATACAGCCCCAAGTAGACCAGGTGCACCTAATTCTTGAGTCAATCAGAGAAGTAGCAAGAAATACAATCTTGACTTTTCCTTTACTCCCACCATCCTGATCTGATTTACTTTAGATCAAGTTCTGGCCCTCTACTTGAGATTCTTAGAACCATCCATTCTCTAAGTAGTTCACTTTCTCATGCTCCCCTAATTGCCAGTAAAGTAGTGGATCAAGTGTGTTAGGTATAAGCTCTGGGTTCTCATCTAGTCACTATGGTTAGTACTGCTACGGTCCCATTTGTAAGACCATTGGACTGAGCTTTTCTTAATTTGAGCTAATTCTTCTGTTTCACTAATTTCTCTGTCTAGGATTGATACGTGAGTGTAAACTACATCTCTTACTTCAGCTGTATGCTCTATCTTTGATGCTGTTCTTATTGGTTTTCCCAGAAGCTTGGTCCTGATTCATCTCTTCACTATAGGTAATTTCTTCGGATGAATTGTTGGAAAAGTCATGGTATATTTTAGCATAGAAAAACATAGAAAAATAAGTCATGACTTTTCCAACAACCCAGTATATATTCTTGGATCTCTAAGAATGATACTGCCATATCGGTGTCTTTTAGATTTATGCTATAGGGTACGTGTGCTCACTAGAGAGACAGAGAGAGACAGAAAGACAGAGAGTGAGAAATCACTCCCCTAAGGCGGGGGGAATTGTCAGGCTGCAATCCCTCAATCCCTTCTCCCTCATTCTCTTCTCAGGATTTTGGGTACACATGCACACATGCCTGGTGTAAGTTTTTTTTTTTTTTTTCTTTTTTAAAAAATAATTATTTTATTTAACAACTTTATTTATTTGTTTACTTATTTTAATTTGAGTAGAGAGAGACAGAGGGAGAGAAAGAGAAGGAAAGTGAGAAAGCAAGTTACCAGGTCCAGGAGACAAACTGTGGTTGGCCATGTGGGAATCCAGCATCCTTAATCACTATACTACCTGCTGGCCTCCTGGTGTGAGTTTTAAGCTACCAGGTCTGGGACTTGAACCATGGTCTACTACATGGGAGCCCAGTGACATAACCATTTCATCATCTGCTGGTCCCACCATTTTTTTTTTTTTAAGTCCCAAGAATTGGGTTAACACCTGGCTTCCCTTGATTAGTTACCTTGAAACTTGATGCTGAGGGAACAAATTAGCTGATGTAAGGCCGTTCAAGGAAAAGTAGGGGGTTTTTTTGTAAGTCCAGAGAACCAAGTATAAAGATATAAATATTTTTGAATGAAAAAAAGTGAGCAGTACTGCTTCAATTGATGTCGTTATTATAGGGAGGATATAAATAAAAAGTAAACTGAACAATATGTTTTGCTAGTTTATTTTCAGAAAAAATTTTTTCTTGAGAGGTTTTCACTGTAGGGCACGTGCGCTAGCCAGACAGACAGAGAGAGACACAGAGACATAAAGCGAGAAATCACTCCCCCGGGGGGATGGTCACGCCGCCATCACTTCTCCATCATTCTCCTCTCGGGATCTTGGGCACGCACGCACACGTGCCCGGCGTGAGTTTTAAGCCACCAGGTCTGGGACACGAACCGCAGTCAACTACGTGGGAGTCCACCGACATAGCCATTATGCTAACTGCTGGTTCCCAACACCTTTTTTGTTTGTTTGTGTTTTTGTTTTCATAAGTTCAAAATATATTTTACTTATGGAATTTGTAAACAGACTCTGGAAGAATACCAAAAATATTTGAATCTGTTTTCACATGACACCAGATTGCTACCAGCATTTAACCATGCAAGCTTATTAATTGAAAGGATGACACCCATTTTAAAATATTACCAATTGCCAATTAATTAATTTCTATTATATTAAAATTTGCTATAAGGCACGCGCAGTTGTCAGAGAGAGAGAAAGAGAGGGAAAGTGAGAAAGTAACTCCTAAGGGGAATGTCCAAGCTGCAACTCTGTTTCATTCTTCTTGCAGGATTTTGGGCAGGCACACATGCTCAGGGGGCTCTGCAAGTCACTGGGTCTGGAACTCAAACCGTGAGTCTGCCATGTGGAATCCAGTCGCCTTAACTACACCACTAGCTGGCCCAGACTATACTAATGTTAAAAACACTTTCAGAGCTTTACAATCATGCTTCACAGAGCTTCGTGTTAAATCATAAAATTTAATAACTGTTTGGATTCATATTCTGAAAATAAAATATTTTGTGACTATAGTCACCATTATTTGTCAAAAGTGGCCAGGTCACGAATAGGTACCACGTTTGAGTAATAAGAGGCCTCTATTTGTGAATGTGCTTACTCAGAAGTACATTCAAAAGACATAAAAACATACTTAGCCATCCAATAAGAAATCAACACTTTATAAGCCACACTAATTATACAAATAAAGTTAGATTAAATTTTGTCACTCTTGGCTCTTTTCTATTTTGCATATACCACGTCCAAGCTGCATTCATTTTTTATTGCCATTAAAACAAGCTATTATGGAGTTAGTAAGTTAAACAACAAATTAATCATCCTTTAGTTTGGTAGGTTTGAAAGGTTTGAGGTCTAACATTGATTTCAGTGGAACCATCAAGGTCTAGACAGGAGGATCTAAAGGAAAATCTGTTTCCTTGCACTTTCTGGTTTCCGGAAGCTGCTCACATTCCTCAGCACATGAGCCCCTTCTCCGCCTTTGGAATCTGAAGTGCTGCATCTTCCTCAGTATTCACTCCCTCTCATTCACTCCTGCCCTCCTCTTGCTTGTCTGAGGACCTTTATGATTACATTAGGCCTACCAGGATAGTCCAGGATAGTCTCAATTTTTTTAGGCCAGTTTATTAGCACCTTTAATTCTATCTGCAACCTTAATTTCCCCTACTACCTGGCCAAGCTATCTCCTTGACCTCAGCCATGCTACTCTCTGCTTCATTCATCTTGCCCCAACAACTAGCCTCTTGATGTGCCAAAGCTCTTTCCATTCAAGGTGTTTGCATTTATTAATCCCTCTATTTGGAATATTTCTCTTTAGGCAACTGTATAATTTACTCCTTTAAAATGTTCCTCAGTGATAGAGACTTTCTCTGGACAGCCCTTTCTAAAATAGCAACCTGCCCAGTCACAGTCTCCATTTATTACCTTTTTGTTAGCCTTAGCACTTATCATCTAACATAATGTTATGTCTATCTTCCCAATAGACTATAAGCTCCATGAGGACAGGGAATTTTGTTCATTGCTGTACCCTCTGCATTAGGGAAGTGCCTGGTATAAAACATACACTAAATATTTGTTGAATGAATGGAACTGTTTCTTTCTTTCTTTCTTTCTTTCTTTCTTTCTTTCTTTCTTTCTTTCTTTCTTTCTTTCTCTTTCTTTCTTTTTTTTTT
>NW_006159643.1:3561989-3574306 GCF_000334495.1 Tupaia belangeri chinensis
CTATAGAGAGACAGAAAGCGAAAAATCACCTCCCAGGGGGGATGGCCATGCCACAATCCCTTCTCCTCCATTCTCCTCCATTTGGGATCTTGGGCACGCACACACGCACCTGGTGTGAGTTTATGCCACCGGGTCCTGGACTTGAACCACGGTCGACTTCATGGGAGTCCAGGGACTAACTACTGGTACCAATGAATGGAACTATTCAATGATGAAATCCATCATATGAAAGCTTTCCTATGTGGTTCATCTTGAAAGTGTTTATAAAAAAATTAATTATTTAATTTTATTTATTCGTTCACTTATTTTTATTTGACCAGAGAAAGACAGACACACAGAAAGAAGGACAGTGGGAAAGAAAGTCACCAGGTCCAGGACTCAAATTGTGGTTGGCCATGTGGGAGTGTCCAGTGCTTTAACCACCACATCACTTTTGGCCCCATCTTGAAAGTTTTTGAAAAAATTCTCACTAACAGCTTTCAGATAGAATTTGCTCTTATATTTTTGCATATAAGGCTATATATTTTATCCATCTAGTAATCTTTCTTTTTCTTTTTTTTTGTGGGGGGGAGGTTTTTGCTATAAGGCATATGTGCTCACCAGAAAGACAGAGAGAATCAGAGAGACAAAAAGCAAGAAATCACACCCAGGTGGGGGAGGGATGGCCATACCTCAATCCCTACTCCTCCATTCTCCTCTCGGGATCTTGGGCACGCACGCACACACCCAGCGTGACTTTAAGTCACTGTGGTTGACTACATGGGAGTCCAGTGACATAGCCATTATGCCAACTGCTGGTCCCTATTCAGTAATCTTTTGTCCAGTTACCAAAGAACCAGTCTAGCATCTTGATCATTTTGTCTAGGTCATGTATGCCAATGTTCACATTCTTCTTTTACTGATGGAAAAAATGTTCAGTAGATAAATCTTAATTGATGTACAGAAATGTTTTATTGCATTTGCGTTATACTCTGGTCTAACCAATCTTGACATATTTACTATCCTTGACCTGAATCTCTGAACTAAACTAGATTTTGCTCTTGATTACAAATTCATGTTATTTTGTCCCCTTTCGTATGAGATTACTTTGGCTAATCTAATTTGAGATTACCAGCAGAAGAAATCATGAGAATATTTGCAAATTATCATTTAGAAATGAATGGTTTAAAAACTTTTTGCATGATTATAATAATATATTTGTAATAAAACTTGGGATCAAAATTCCAATTTGTTTCATGACATATCTCATATGCTAAACATTCTGGGAGTCTATTAATAATCTATAAGGCAGTTATACATATTTTATTCTAAAGTATGTCTTAAAAGGCTGTACCTTTAAAGGTAATAAGTTCTTTACAAAAAACACTTTCATGAATTTTTTATATTTATTTGGAGCAACAAAAATCTTCTGTCATTTTTAGAAGGTCAGATATGACAGGCAACTATTAATAATATAGTGTTTGGTCTTCAACAGTGTAGCTAGGTAATTTCCAATCATTTTGGAAAGGTAGTTATTTGCTATAATTTAACCAACCAAGATATCTATGTAAAGTATAGTAGTTCTCTATTCTTCCCTTTATAAATTGAATGACTATAGGAAAAAATGTTGTTTAAAAGATCTCTCCCAGAAGATTGATAGTATGAGATAATACAAAGACTATTGGGCTTGATGTATATTTTTCTACCCTTCTTGAATGAATTAGTTAAGGCACTTTATTTACATTTCTTTGAATCTCAGGTTTTTTTTTTAATCTGCAAAATGATGCAGTTGTACTATATGATTTCTAAAGTTATCTGTCCATCTAGAATTTCTCAATTTGACTTATTTTTGTTAATTATTTTCAAAAGACAGATTTTTCTCCTTTATAACTTGTATTCCAGACATTCTTACAAAAATGCAATGTTTAAAAACAATGAGTACCATAAAATAATGCTGATAAAATCTCAAGACACTTTGGAAAATAATTATTTTCCTAAAACTTAATCAAGTCATTCAAAAGTTGGAATAATAACATATGAAATAACTTAAAGTAATCTGGCATGCTTAGTGGAAGAATAATAATGGATCTTTATATTTATTTTTGATATAAAATATCTAAAGACTGTTTGCTGTCAGAGGGAAAAGTATGATTGCTTTAGTTTAATTTATTGGAAACAATTTTGAAGTTAACATCTTCATATATTTGCTCTGTAGTGGAAAAATGAAGAATTGGGCTGTTAAAGAAGAAATTACACGTGAATTGTGTCCTTTTTAGCAACACCAAAGCTCATGAAAAACGTCCCTTGTCTTTTTATTTTGTTTCTATCATTTTAAAAACCATAGCTTCTTTTTAGGATTTTATCAGATTAACTAATATTTTGAACTTTTGTGATATTATTAGGTTGTCAACATTGACTCAAGCCTCTACTTAACAAAGGCTGCAATGCTAGATGTTGTAACTGAGTAGAACCTGACTGTAGATAAGTTATAGTATCTTGTGAGAAGAGAGTTTTGAAGATGGTGTACTGCAGCAAGCTGGCTTAAGGTTTAGCAGGACTGCACCATTTGAAATTAAGAAAAGGCTTCTAACAAGAACAATCTGACCAAGTGCTGAGTCATAGGGAGATCTCTTTGCAGAATGGTCAAATGAGGGGGCCAGCAGGTGGTGTGGTGAAGGGTGCTGGACTCCCACATGGCTGACCGTGGTTTGAGTTCTAGACCTGGTGACTTGACTCTTGACTTGCTTCCTCTCTCTCTATCTCTCTTTCTTTCTCTCTCTTACCCTCCCTCTCTGGTCAAACTAAAATAGATGAAAAGTAAAGTTTACAAAAAAAAATTAAAAAAAAAAAAGAATGGTCTGATGAGAAACCCGGAAATATAATTACTCAGGAAAAAGTGATCAACTAATTGTTGTGAGGAATAATTTGCATGTGCTTGCGTCTTGTACCTGTAATTAATGAGAACATGTTGAGCTTTTTGAGACAGTTTCATGGGACAAGCTGACTGGCTCTCTGTAATCAGTTATAGAAATAAACTCGCCTTTTTTCCAGCCTCTACCTCTCATTTCATTTACCATAAGAAGCAGCAGCCAGATTTAATTGGTAGTAACAGTAGTCGCCCCTCATATCATTTTCTTTGGCCAAAAAAATGTACAAGAACCCTTAAGCTTCGGAGTGGTTCTGTGAGTTTTGACTTAGTATACCTGTTTCTGTATTATATACATATACTTATTCTCTTCCTGTGAGCATTCAGAGAAAACTCCAGAGATATTTTGAAGAAATTACTTAATGGTTCTCATTTGAACATTCTATTGCATTGTTACAAAGCTACATACATGAAAATACTTTTGAGTCTTTTTTTTTTTTTTTTCCTCCAAGATAAGAAACTGAAACAAACTGTATTAAATCTTTGGACTATTTAAAGTCTTGTTTTTGAGTAATAGTGACATGAACGATTTAAAAAATTACCTGAGAATGAAATATTCTTGATAAAGGACCTGAGAGTTTCTGCCCTCTAGTAACATAAGTAGGTGTGAACACAGCGAAGGACAGTGCCACCCTTATTAAGGACAGTGTGCCTGTGACTACACGTTATGCCATCGAATTCACAGGTAATTTCCGTGGCAGAGATAACGTTACAAAAAGCTCTCCAGAATTCTTTAGAATATTAAATGAATTTATGTAATACAGTTGTAAGTAACAGGGACAGCTAAATTTATAAGCTGCACAATCATGTAATATAATAGACTGCTGTCCTCTTTACAAGTTGGAATACTTACGTTGATTTGTATATGGTCAGTGTTGGCTTCTATCACTCTGTGCTTTTTGATGTAGTAGAGATGGTGCACAGGTTTTCCCTCATTATTGTGACAGATAGAGGGAATATGTTGGTCTATATTCCATCCAGAACACGGCTCCCTTCTAGCTGATCCTTTATCCAAAAAGCTGTTGAAGCTTTTTTACATATTTTTTTCTATTTAATTTTCTAACAATGTTACCTTATTCTTGATTCTTTGCCTTTTTTTAAGAGGTTTTTTTTTTTGTTGTTGTTGTTTTTTGTTTTTTTGTTTTAGGGCACATGCACTCTCAGGAAAGGGAGAGAGACAGAAGCAGAGACAGTGAGAGGAAAAGTGAAAAATCATCCTCCAGGGGTGTGGCCATGCCATAATATTTTCTCTTCCATTCTCCTCCAGGGATCTTGGGCATGCATGCATTCATGTCCTGCATGATTTTTAGGCCATTTGTCCAAGACTCCATCGTGGTCAGTCATGTGGAAGTCCAGCAGTGTAACCGCTAAGACATTTGCTTGGCCCCGTAGTCTTTATTCTTTAATGCATAAATACCAGACACAGGACTCTGAAGGATATATTTAATAATAGTGACAAACTAAATAAGTATAGCGTCTTGAATAGTCTTGATTTAGATCTGAGATGTATGTCATTTTAGCTGTTGAAGCTTTTATTTTTTTCTTTAGAGAGAGGTTTTTTGTTTTGTTTTGTTTTGTTTTTGAGAGGTTTTTCACTATAGGGCACATGCGCTCGCCAGACAGACAGAGAGAGACATAGAGAGAGAAAGCGAGAAATCACCCCCCAGGGGGGATGGTCACGCCGCAATCCCTTCTCCTCCATTCTCCTCTCAGGATCTTGGGCATGCACGCACATGCGCCCGGCGTGAGTTTTAAGCCACCGGATCCGGGACGTGAACCGCGGTCGACTATGTGGGAGTCCAGCGACATAGCCATTACGCTAACTGCTGTTCTCCCCCCCCTTTTTTCTTCTAAAGTGTACATGTGCTTCCCAGAGAGACAAAGAAACAAAAAGCAAAAAATCACTCCCCCAGGGGGAATGGCCACACTGCAATCCCTCTTCCACTCTCCTCTCGGGATCCTCTGCATACATGCACACACATGTGCCAGAGTGAGTTTCAAGCTGCAGGGTCCATGACTCAAACCACAGTCGACCACATGGGAGTCCAGTGATGGAACCATTCTGCCATCTGTGGTCCCTGTTGACACTTTTTAAGTTTCTTCATGAGACCAAAAGTGACATCAGTATATTAATATTAATATTCAAGTATATTAATAGTTTTTTGAACTTCATGCAAGAAAACACAGAATTCCTAGTAATGCTTTTACAATTTAATTTTCCCTTCCAGTTTCCAGTCTTCACATGTAGGAGATATTTTTCAGTGACCCACCCCCTACCTACCTGTATCCAAAAAAACCCACAAAAGTCCTCTTTGAGCCCTTAACCCTAAGGAATTTATATAATCCTCTCTCCTTTCACACTCAGTGTCTATCACAAATACTTCTACCAGTTGATATTGAGAATTCTGTTTCAAGTGTTGGAAGACCAGGAACTGAAACATTGAACCAGAAAGTGTTAAATGCCTTATAGAAGTACCTTATTACAATCCATCATAAAGATTAAAGTTTCATTTATTTGTTTTAAATTCGCTATAGGGTGTACTTGTGTGCTGGAGAAAGAGAAATAAAGGGAGAGAGAGAGAAAAAAAGTGAGAAAGCACCTGCCGGGGATGGCGTGGAGGATATGGCCATGCCATAATCTCTTCTCCTCTGCTCTCCTCTCAAGATTCTGGGCATGTACATAAAAGCAGTTAGTATGTTTTCCAGGCCACTGGGTGTGAGAACAGAACCACACAGTCAGCCATATAGTCACCAGCCACCTTAATCACCACACCACACATTGGCCCCAACATATAGATGAAATAAAATAATGGCTTTGAAAATACATGGCAGGACCAGTAGATGAGATAGTATCCAACATGGCCAATTGTCAGTTCAAGTCCTGGGCCCATCAGTTTGAAAAGCATGTTGGGCCTGTGTGTGCATGCCCAAAAATCCCGCGAGAAGAATAGAGAAGAGATTGTGCCATGGTCATCCCCTTTGAGGGTGCTTTCTCACTTTCTATCTCTTTCTCTCTCTATCTCTCTTCAGTGAGCACAAGTGTCTTGTAGCAAATTAAAAACAAACTCATGGCAAATAGTTAAGGTCTTGATTAAGGTTAATTATTATATTACAAAGCTGGTTTATTACACGGGCTAAATCAGGTACAAATAGGAAACATCCTTATTTTACTTTTCTAAATACTATCTTCTAACAAGCTAGGTCGTTTTCCCTTGCCTGACCTATATCATATATCAGACAGATGTTATAGCTTTTCTAAACAATTCCATCAGATATAAAATCATAACTTTAGTGTTGTTCAATTTAAAGTCTGACTCCAAACTCTGCTAGGCAGAATTTACCTGGTAAAGATCTGCTTTGCTATTCTTTTTTTTTTTTTTTTTGAAGAGATTTTCACTGTAGGGCGCGGGCGCTCGACAGAACGAAAGGGAGGGCGTGTGCTCGCCAGACAGAGAGAGACAGAGAGACAGAAAGCGAGAAATCACCCCCCAGGGGGGATGATCACGCCACAATCCCTTCTCTTCCATTCTCCTCTCGGGATCTTGGGCACACACGCACACGCGCCCGGCGTGAGTTTTAAGCCACCGGATCCGGGACACGAACCGCGGTCGACTACATGGGAGTCCAGTGACTTAGCCATTATGCTAACTGCTGGTTCCCACTTTGCTATTCTTTTAACTCTACCTTCTTTCCACTAGTTTTGTTCCTTCTGGTTCTTAGGGGACTGGAAAGTAAAAACCTATTTATAGTTCATATGCTGAACTTAATTTATTATGGACACATTTTAAATAAAATAGATTAGGCTGACTTTGCATGGCATTTTTTATAAAATTTTCAAAAATTCATTTCATGAAAAAGAATAAGCATTATTTTATAAAATTTTTATTCTTTTTCTGTATCTTTGTGAACTTCTGTTTTATTTATTTTTACCATTTGTCAGAGAAGGTCTGCTCATGAGGATAGGAGATAGAGAAAGAAAGAGAAGAGAAAGAAAGCAGCCCCTAGAGGATATTATCAAGCTGCAACCTAGTTCTCCATTTCTCCATTGTTTCGGGATTTCGGGAACACACACACATTTCACCTGGTGTGTGTTTCCAGCTGACAAGTCCAGAACTCAACCTGCATGCTCCAGCTCCCTTAACCATTAGACCCTGGGCTGGCTTTTGTGAAATTTTAATGAGAGTTGTGTGTATGTGTATACTGAACTGCCATGTAAGACGTATGCATGACACAGATTATGATCAAAAAGGTTTTCAAGTCATTGAATTATTGGTGCTGCATATTAATACATTCTTGGAATATAGAACTTATCTCGTGGGGTGCCTTTGGTCTCTTCACCTCTTGTGGAACACAGCACCTTGTATTTTCTGGCTGACATGCTCAGCCTCTTATGACCTCCTTGCTCCTGCTTTCCAGTGGTGCACAGCTGGCCTCTTTATCATTACAGGCCAGCAGGGTCCTTTTCAATCACACTGAGTGATTCTATATTTCTCTTTTCCCTGATTCCTTTTAAATCATGAACAATTATCTCCATCATGTGAGACTCTTGAACTTTTGATTAGTGCCAGTATGGGAACCTAATTTAAGCTAGAGTCATGCATCTATTTTCTGGGATTGTTTTAGAAATATGCATTTAAAGACCCGCTGGTGGCACAGTGGTTAAGGTGACTAGATCCAAGATGGTTGACTACGCAGTTCAAGTCCGGGAGGTTTGAAAAACATGCCAGCCATCTGTGTGTGTGTGTGTGTCTGCCCAAAATCCCGAAAGGAGGTAAACATGGAGGAAAAGGGGTTGTGGGGGACCATTCCCTGTCAGGGGTGCTATCACTCTCTCTCTCTCTCTGTCTCCAGTGAGCGTATGTGCCCTCTGGCAAACCTCAAGGCAAACAAACAAGCAAAACAAACCCATGGATTTAAAAAAAGTGTCTCTAAATCAGTGTCTCCCAGAGCATGAGTAAGACTTTATAAAAGCAGCAGTTAGTTGTTATCGTAGAGCCAGGACTCCCCCATGATACCCTGATGACCTTTCATGGATCTGTACAGACCACACAGATAAAGTCTTGAGTCAGCTATTCTGAGTCTTGGCAGAATGCCGGGTAATTCTCCCAGGACAGAAGCATTTGAGAGGCCTATCAAGTTGCTATGAAGCATCACCGCTTGCTCTCTCTCTTTCCTGGGAGGCTGCCATAAGACACTTTCTCATCTCTTCCAGTTTTGATGAGGTCTGGGACTACCTGCCCATAGGAATAGTGTTGAAGAATGTAAAAACACTTACCTGCAGGCTGGAATTAATCCCTTGGCCACAGGGTAACTGTTTCACAGCTCACGTTGCCATGGTCTGGTCCCTTTTCTAGTTGTACTTTTTTTTGGTGGGTAGTTCAATAACCTGGGGGAGGAGGCACCTTCGGCTTGTTCTTTTTTCACTGTCTGTGTGTGTCACAACAGGTCTGAATTTTGAAGTGACTTGTTATATCTTTACCTGTAGAATCAGCCAGACTTTGTCCTTGGCTTTGGTGTGCCTTGTGTTTGCTCAAGAGTTAATACACCCTCCGTATGAGGGAGAAAGTATCAATTGCAATAAGAAAATAAAACCGATGACGAAAGAATTGAATATGAAAGTGTTTGAGGAACTGCACTGCCAACTATGTCATGTTTAGGCCTTTCCTGGGTTCTACAAATAATTATTAGTTTGCGTTGGATTTCTGTTTCACAGAGTCAAAGTCTTGACTTGAGATTCCACTCCCCACCCTACGTTCTATCTCCTGGTGCTAGTGGTTTCCCAGAAAGATTTTAATGATTCTGACTCCTCTATGTTTAATTTTTCCCAGCTCCTGCTACAAATACAGGCTGCTTTAACCAGCTAGTGGTTGCCTTGAGCCAGTCCACATTTATTTCTGGAGTGTTACTGTGGACAGGGAGGGACCGATTTGTCAGGGTTTGATATCAGATACTACTTTTAGGAAGTTTTAGAGCCCTTGGTTCCAATCCAGAACCAATAAATCAATTCACACTGGTGCATGGTACATTAGTAAATACAAATTTTAAAAAAGAAACTTAATTCTTCTATTGAAAATAAGCAAAGAGATTTCCCTTCATTCTTTTTTCTTAGTGCTTTTGCTTAGGACAACTTGTAAATTCTTTGTCCCTTTCTTTGAAACATATGTAAATCTTTTTAATAATGAAGTAAGGCTTTCTCAGGTTTTACAATTCAAAGAGATGGCTCCAGGTGACCTGGGTGGAGGAGGCTGACCTGGGGCCATCTCTTTGAAATGTCAACATCAAGGGAGAGGGTGCTGCTATCTCCCACTCTGTTAATTGTCACTGGTTCTTTGCTCCAAGCTACAAAACTACCTATTGTGATAAGGATAAGGAAGTTTGTAGTTTCTTTGTATTACATTAACTAGCACAAATAATCACACCAATTACCAGATAAATTTATGGTAAATTCTGTGCAATAAGTGGTGAAGTCAGTGCCTGTCTTGAGGACTAGTTATTCCTTAACTTAGGAACACATATATAATGGGTTGTATCTGTTTGGATATAAAAAGAGTAAGTTTTCTTTTCTTTTCTTTTTTTTTTTTCTTTTACTTTTCTCTCTGCTCTAAGTGGATTGCCTGTGATCCTATGATGTTAGTATTGTTTTTATTTATTTTTATTTTATTTTAGCCAGGAAGCATGTGTACTTGACATGAGGCAGAGAGGATAGAAAAGCATCCCCACAATGGAGCTTAGTTAGGCTGCAATTCTACTTCTACATGCTGTTGAGATTTCAGACATGCACACATACGCCCTTCTTATTTTTTAAGCCACTGGGTCCGTGCCATTAGGGCATGTGGGATCCAGCTCCCTAAGCAATAGGCTACAAGGATGGCCTCATTATATTTTGATAAAGAGCCTAACAAGCCAGAGGGCTGGAGAACAGGGAGGACGAGTTGATTAGACCCTGTCCAAAGTGCTGCTCTCATTCTCTCTATATTGCATGTGCAAACACTCCATTACACATTTTTAAAAACCTAAAAATGTTGTAGGGATGTTTTCAGGAACGCCCTCATGAAAAAAATGTATTTTGTCTTATATAGAAGTAGAAGAAGCTCTGTATCTCCAAGTAAAACTGGTCTGAATTACACTGGTCACACACCATACAATCCTCATCCTAAAGCAGAACTAACCGTCATGTACTTGGTAAGATTTGAGGGCCAATATTATGAAAGAACAGGAATATCAACATTTTATAAATGTGCTCACTGTGTAACCAGTACTAAACCTTAACTGGCAGCACAGAAGGACATGACCTTCGGACAGTCAGTCCCAGCGAGGTTTTCTTTCTACATTCCCCACTTCCTGTGTGACCACGGGCCTATTGCTCAACCATACTTGACTTCAGTATCTTCACTTAGAAAATCAGCTCTAGCGGGCCGGCAGGTGGTGCAGTGGTTAAGGGTGCTGGACTCCCACATGGCAAACTGCAGTTTGAGTCCCAGTCCTGGTAACTTGCTTTCTCACTCTTCCCCCCGCCCCCATCTCTCTTGTTCTGTCCTTCTCTGGTCAAATTAAAATACATACATACATAAATAAATATAAATAAAATAATTCTTAAAAAGAAAAGAAAAGAAAATTGGCTCTAGCTGTAACCATCCCATAGATGTACTATGACTTCAAAATATCACAATAAATACAAAGTATTTAGTTTGAGCCTGATGCATAGTTAGTGCTCAATATGCCTTTGTTATAATTGCCCTTGTACCTAAGAACTTTTTGCTTTATTGTAATTATATAATTAGAACTTCAATCTTTTTTGTCTCAAAAGACAATCAATCACTAGCACCATTCACTAAGATGCAAAGGACCAACCACAGTTTGAATCCTGGACCTAGTGGCTTCAAACTCACCCCAGGCACAAGTGTGTGCATGTCCAAGATCCCAGGAGTAGAATGGGTTGTGGCATGTCCATTATCCTCCCCCCTCCCCCCCCCGCCCGGGAAGGGGGGTGATTTCTAACTTTCTGTCTCTCTCTCTCTGTTTCTCTGGCATAAACATGCCCCTGTAGCGAACAACAACAACAACAAACTCTCCAAAAAATAAAGGTGCAAAGGACCCTGGATTAGTTTATCTCTTTAGCTACTTTTAGCACAGTGTAAGTAATAGTTTCTAATGAACCAGCTCTCTAAAAGTGAAATGTCTTGAGCAAAAGGAGAAAGGGATGGGATAGATGTCTTAGTTGGTGTGACAGTCATGGAGATTGGAGTTGCCCAAAGGGCTGCTATGAATTGAAGCCATGGGGCTAATCTTTATCATTTCATTAAGCTGGAAAGAAGAATAACCCCCAATAATATGCTATTTGATAGCATTAATAAAGATAATATACACTTTGAGGTATTTTGAATGCATCTTCTTACTGAAGATAAGAAGTATAGATAACATTCTCAGCAGCCCTGCAAAATATGTAATATTTATGCCCCTGGTACAAATGAGAAGACCGAAACTCAGTATATTTGGACAACTAGTGCAATGATCCTCAAGCTTCTCTAAAATCTTCGTAGCCTAACATATTAAACACGAGGGTGTGTTTCTCATTTTATTTCTATCTGAAGTAAGTCAGGAGTCTCTCCTGGTGAGATTTCCTCCAGTTAGAGACTCTGGGATCCAGGCTTCTGTCACAGTGAAGTTCAGCCTTTCAGGGCTCATGTTCAGTCAGGATAGCAGAAACCGAGTTGTCCCTGGCAATTTTAGGGATCCAGTTAGAAAAAGATTAGAAACAATGCCTACTCACTCACATTTCATGGTCATTTTGACCTAACCTAACTGCAAAGGAGGTTGGGAAATGGGATCTCTTTGTGTACCCCAATGAGGAAACAGGAACCATGTGGATCTAATCTGTTCTTGCCATTCTTAGGAAGGTTATGGGGTCAGTCTAGCAATTCTGCAGTCAATCATAATGCAGTATTTATAAAGGACTAAGCATAGAATCACGTATGAAAGCCTCAAGAAGAAAAAGCAAAGACAAGAAAGGAAAAGAACAAACACAAAGCCCAAGCACCCTTCTACTAATGGTGAAAAGAACAGTGACGCTGTTCTGGAGATTCTGCAGGTTGTTCCATTTACCATTTCCCAGATTTGTTTTTGTTTTAAGCATAGAAGCATCTAAGCGTGAGTGAAACCCAGTCAAGTAGCAATAAGCTATGTTCTGAGTGATAATCTTGCCAGTAGCAAATAGTCTTCTTTATCTAGAGAAATAATGTTCTCTATGTTGCTGTAGATGCCACTTTACCATTTTGTCAATCTTTTGTAAGCATAAATTCTGAGTACACTGTGGGAGTGGGAAAGAGGCAGAATTAGAGAGTTGACAAACTGGCTCCATGTGTCTCCCACCCTGGAGAGAAAGGAGAGACGTATAGCAATGATCCCACGAGGG
>NW_006159643.1:3574661-3580785 GCF_000334495.1 Tupaia belangeri chinensis
AAGACAGAATTTCTCTATCTAATGCTCTAGTGTAAGTCAGCCTGAGCCCATGCTTCCCTATTAATTACCGATTTTCTTTGATTCTGAAAATAAAAGGTACCTATTATATATCTGAGGCATATTCTTACTGGCTGTCACTTGTGAGCCGTGGAGAACAGTACTGGGGATGTGGCTTCAAGCAGCTGGTGGGGAACTCCTCCCTCGTCTTGTTCTGAGCCATTGGTGCTAATTTAGCAGTGAGACTGATTTCTGAAAGGCTAAAGATGGGAGTCAAGAACAGATAACTATGTGTAGTTGCGAAGATTAGAGCAATCTATTTCCTTCATTCCTGAGATTTAATTTAGTTCACCTCACCTCGAATCAAAGGTTGTCAAGGAATAGCTTGTCATTTGGGGAAGAAGACCACACGTTTTGACTGTGGGAAATGAATAACTGTGATGGGGGGAGGCCTTTAGTGGGGATATTAGTACTGTTCCCACACTGTTTCAGATATTTAATTTGAACTGTTTTCTTTATTTTATAACACAGATTCATAATAAATACAAATAAAAATAATACGGTATCCGTATTTCTATCAGATATTACCATTCTGTATTTCTGTTATATTATTTTGTTTGCTTCTGTATCTCTCTCTTTCTATACACAGAAATGTATCATATCATTCATACTTGGATTTTTCAAATGTGAATTTAAACCTACCAATTTATCTTGAACATTTTTCTTTGGTTAATCCTCTGTGATCTCCTTAATGACTACATAAAATATCACGAATAATGACGTTGTTATTATTTTCCCGACGGAAATGCTCTTTTCCAAATATTTTGTATATCTGTTTTTATAATCTTAGGTAGCGGTTACACAAGAGCAGCGTGAGATAAGCTTCCCCCTCTACCCCCAGAGAGAAAAGTCATGCCAGAATATGTCTGTCCTGTAGTCGACAATTCCTAATAGGAACTCAGAAATGAATTATTACCTGTTGATGATAATGTGTATTCTATCCTCATCTGGACTGATCTGAAGTGTAGTTCATGTTGGGTAAACTCACTTTACAAGCTAAGTGATGTATAGTGATCGAATGTATAAAATAAATTAAAATAAGAAAAAAAAGAGAAAGGTTCTCAGTCACTCTCCCCACTCTCCACCTTGGGAAAATCCGCATCATATTCCAATGCCAAAGTCCTGGTTCTGCTCCTTGCCTTAAAGGGGAACTTGCACAGGGCCCTGGTGTGTCCTGAAGATACCTTTGCTCACTTAGCATAAATTGGTATTGTGATTTTGATCCCTCCTAGTGGGCTTTCATGATGTGTTTTGGGAACATGCATGAACAGATGAGTGTAGGTTATATAAACCCCTGGCTGTCAATCAAAGATATCCCCTTCAAGAAAGGAGAGGAGGAACCCAGGAGAGACACCAGGAGAAAAATATCAGGAGCATCTTTAAACAAGCCCATCCAGATAACCCCAGTGCTGCTTGGTTAATCTGACTTCGGTCAGCCTGTTCTGCCTTCTTGAGAGTGTAATTTCCTTGCTTAGCCAAATAAAGTTCCTATACTGTCACCCGGTAACAATACTATCCACATTTAGCAAAGTCAGTGTACTGGGGACCTGACTCAAATCTAATGTAGCCATTTGATCATTCTCTATCATATCTCTCTCTGAGTGCAGCCCTCCATTGTTTGATAACTTCCTTCTTCTTTCTTCTCTTTTTCCTTCTCTTCTTTTAATCTTTTTTTATTTTCTAATTCTACTTTCCCTTAAGCAAATATACATTTTACCTTACCAAAATAGCATACTGTCATTAGCTTTAACATTTATTTGTTACTCTAGTTTTCTGTTTCTTTTTTGATTTTGGTCCCTAGAGATTTCCCTCACCTTGTCACATACTGAGTCATATATATTAAAATATATTAGTTCTGTATAGTGAGGATTTCAAGATATTCCATAGAAATAAGGGTTATTTTTAGAGAGACTGCCTATTTAATCTGCAATCCATTATATTTTTTATATTATTTAGAACTAGAAAATTTCCATTTATTTTCTAAATGCTATATGTGCCAAGCAAATACCTGTTAGATTCTAAAATAAAATTCTTATATGTTACTAAATGTTTCAGGTTTTGTTCTTTTATAATTTGGAGAGCATTCTTTATAAGGTTCTATTCCTTTTTCTCTCTATTGCCTCTTCTACACATTGTGTTTTAAAAGTTAAATAGAAGTTAAGAAAACACACACACATTTTAGAAATTGCTATTTGGCTAGAATCTATGGAATGGTATACTCAATTTCTTTGACTGAGTAAACAAAATTTAATATAGGTAAGACATCAACTTCTTTTCAAAACCTGAATATTTAATGCATCTTTATATCATTACTGAAGAATAACAAGCTTTTAGTTGAGAAAACAGTTGTGTAATAAACAGTAAGAAATATACTAAGAAATTTTTATTTAGTGGTGAATCTTTTAATATCTGGAAATTTTATCATGGAAAGCAACTTGGCCTCTCTGTGTTGTTCTCTCATTTGAAAGATCATGAAGATATTACCTTATCCATTATTATCAACAGATAATTATATAATAAAATTATAATATTTAATCATTTAAATTATAATTATAATATAATATAATATTAAATATTTAAATTAAAAAAGAAAAGATGATGGTGACGAATAAGATATTTACCAATGTGGCTTACAAATTGAAGTGACAATGTTGTCAGTGATCAAAAGTATTTAAGATATCTGGGTCTTCATGGTGATCTAGCTCTAGTATCCATTTATCTATTTTATAACTTTCACAAAGCATTTCTTCTTTATTTAAGAATATCTCATTTATATTTTATTGTTGTATATCTTTGTGGAATACCTTATGGATTTTCAATGCATGCATGTAGTGTGTTAATAATCAAGTAAGGGTTTTACAATATCCATTGTTTTTGACAAAGAAGAGCACATTATGATGTGTACCTTCAATTTTTGCTATACTCATTTTTTAAATATAGATTTAGGATTGACAGTGTCCTTTGATTTTTGCTCTGTTGAGGTATGTCGTTCCACAGTCCACTTGACCTGTCTCCATGTATTTCTATGACTGTTAAAGGTTTGTCTTCTGAGGCCCTTCCACTCACCTACCCCTGGATACACAGACCAGTGGAACAGAATAGAGACTCCAGGTATAAAATCCAAAATGTATTTTACACTTTTATATGCCTGAAGTATCATGTGAGTTTTAATAATAGTTATTAGTTTTAGTTTCTACAAGGTTCTACAGATTTCCTCAATTTACACTTTTCTTGATTAAACGATGTATTTGAAAATATTTCTAGTGAAATATTGTTTTCATTAGATCAGAAAAAAAACACTAAAATCTAAGTTTATAAACTGCCAATTTCAAATACATTTTCTGAAAAAGATACTTGTTGAAATGATGTATCTATGTCCCTCCCTTAGACAAATGTACTATTTTGTAAAAAATTTGCTAGAGGACATGAGAAAGAAAGAAAGAGAGAGAGAAAGAGAGAGAGAGAGAGAGAGAGAGAGAGAGAATTCCCTATGGGGTTTGGTCACACTGTAGTCCCTTCTCCATTTTTCCTTTTGGAATTTTAAGCATGAACACAAACTTCTTGGTCCAGGAATTGAACCACACAGTCAGCCACGTGGGATCCAATCACCTTAACTGTCATGCTACCAGTTGGCCCAAGTATACTGTTTTCAATATGACCAACTAATATAGTGATATAATGTGGGGAAAGTCAGCAAAAAGAACTCTATCTAAAATTCAGGAGTTCATAATTTTTATACATATACATAGTTTAAAAGAAACATATTTTGGCTGCCTTTAAGTGCAAATAAAGTCTGGAAGCTTTGGCTAACTAGATGCTGCCTAAGCAGAAAGTTAATATTGCTATTTTGCTATTTTAAAATGTTTTACTGATTTGAGTATGATATAAACACATGGAATGCCCACTATCCATTATTCAGCAAGATGCCCTTGCTTTGCCACCATAAAAATTAGGAGGACAGCATCAGCCTCCCCAAACCATATTCTCCATCAGTTCACTCAGAAGGCACTATAAGAAAGTATATCATCTAAACAAATTAATAGATGAGGAAACTTCAGAAAGTTCTCGGAAAATGGAGTTAAAGTAGGAATTTATTTTGGTGCAAACAGATTTTTAAAGTGTTTTTATTTTTATTTATTATAGAAAGCATGTGCACACACACTAGACATACAAAGAGAGAGAGAAACATCTGGTTGGGTCTCATCACACCGTGACTTACTTTTCTATGGCCCTCCAACTCATCAAGATATTGGGCACCTGGGCATAGGTCTGGTGTGTTTTCAGGCCTATCTAAGGATCTGAACCTATGGTCAGACATGTGGTTTCCAGAACTACATTTCAGTTTGGTACTAACCGCACCACCAAGCTGGGGCAGTTGAAAAAATATTTTTATTATTATTTTAATTTATTTTATACATTCAATCATTGTACATCACTACAGCTCATAAAATACATCTACCAAACATGAATACGCTTCACATCAGTCCAGTTGAAGATATCATACACGCTATCAACCAACAATCCTTCCTTTCTGTGTCCTTAAACGTCTTTCTCTCAATTTTTCTCCTTGATTCCTTTCCTCTCACTCTCTCCCATTTCCCGCCCTCTTGTCACACTGTCTCCAGTATCTGTGACCATTTTTCATGCTTCTATAGCCTCTAATTTTTCAGTTTCTGCCACAGAGTGTGAACAGTCAGTATATGTTAAGTGGCGACATATAATGTCTCTCTTTCATAGCCTGACTTGCTTCACTCAGCAGTAAACTCCCATATTCATCTACTTTGTATCAAATGCCAGGGTTTTGGTTTATTATTTTTTTGCTTTTTGTTTTTGTTTGTTTGTTTGTTTGTTTTGGCTGAGTAATATTCCATAGTGCATTTGTGCCACACTTTTCAATCCATTCATCTGTTTGTGAACATTTCGGTTGTTTCCATGTCTTAGCAACCGTGAATAATGCCACAATAAACATAGATGTGCAAACACTTTTTTGACAACACTTTCCTATCCTTTGGGTAGGTACCTGGGATTGGAACTGCTGGATCATGTGGTAGTTCTATTTGTAGGTTCTTTGAAGAACCTCCATATTGTCCTCCACAGTGACAGTACTTATTTACATTCCCACCCACAGTGTAGGAGCATTCCCTTTACACCACAGCCCCACCAGCACTTACCATTTTTGATTTTTAATCTTAGTTATTCTGACTGGGTTTAGGGGGTATCTCATTGTGATTTGGATGCATCTCTCTTATAATGAGGGATGTTGAGCATTTTTCATATGTTTTTGGCTGTTCATATGTCTTCCTTAGAGAGTTGTTTGTTCAGCTCATTTTCCCATCTTTTAATTGAGTAATTGAGTTGACCTTTTTTTTTTTTTTTTTTTTTTGGAGGAGAGGGTTAAGCTGCTTGAGTTCCTTCCCTGTGTATTCTGGTTATCAGTTCCTTATCACGTTTAGATCTTTTGTCCACTTTGAGTTGAATTTTGTTAATGATGAGAGACAGGGGTCCAGATTCATCTTTCTGCAGGTGACTACCCAGTTTTTCCAGCACCATTTGGTGAAGAGATTTTCTTTTTCTTCCTGAATTGACTGGTGCCTTTTGTCAAAAATCAATTGGCTGTATGTTTTGGGATTTATTTCTGGGGTCTTTATTCTATTTTATTGGTCCACATGTATGTTTTTGTGCCAGTACCATGCTACTTTGATTATCACTGCTTTGTAATGTATTTTAGTATCAGGATGTGAGATGCCTCTTACTCTACTCTTCTAGTGCAGGATTTCTTTTAATGATTCCAACCAGATTCTATGATTGTCTTTTCTTGATCTGTGAAGAATATCTCTGGTAATTTAATTGGGACTGTGTTAAATATGTAGACTAATATGGATAGAATTGTCAGTTTGATTGCATTAATTCTTCTAATCCAGGAACATGCCATGTCCTTCCACTTTCCAAGTTGTTTTCAGTTTTAGGTTTTCATAGTTTTCCTTGTAGAGGTCTTTAACCATTATCTTTTCAGTATAGTGCTGAAAGTCCTAGCCAGTGCAATCAGAAAATAGAATACAATAAAAAG
>NW_006159643.1:3580814-3603526 GCF_000334495.1 Tupaia belangeri chinensis
TATTTTCAGATTACATGGCTGTATATATAGAAGACCCAAATGTATCCATGAATAAAACTCCTGGAAATGATAATGAATACAGTAAAGTGGTAGAATATGAAATTAACATACAAAAATTTAGAGTCTGAGGAAGGATATTAAGGAGAAAAGTAGAGAGGCAAAGCACTTATTGGACAAAGAAATGGGTTATTATCTGTTGAAGATAACTTTATATTACTGTCAACTGGACTGGTTAGAAATGTACACATGTTGAAATATTCACGTTGCAAGTTAAATAATGTGATTGAATGTATAAAAGAAATTGAAATAAAAAATTTATAGCATGTATATGATCAACAAGCAGACTGAGATCAAACTGAAGAAAATAATCCCATTTACTATAACTACAAAACGTAAAATACACCTAGGAATATATCTTACCAAAGGTGCAATTTTTAAAACTCATGCATAGTTGTTTTTTTTTAAATTATATCCATTAAACTTTTTGAAGGCTCCCATTACTTGCCATTTAAGTGCCAACCTTCAAGTCTTTCCAAGCTCTTTTTTTCCTTTTCCAACCAAATTCTACCCTCTAAACCTCCATCATTAGAAAAATTAGGACCTGGTTTTCATCCTAAGATTTTAAGTCAATGTCAAAATTGTGCAAATAACTTTAGTTTACAGAATGTATATACATATGAACTTGATAGCATTCACTGTTAAAACATCCATTTTTTTTCAAAGTGGAAAGAGCCAATGGAAATAAATAGGGAATAAAAAAAGTTAAATATGCATAGGTCAAAATATATAACCCATAAGCTTCTTGACACACTTATGTTTGTAGATGTGTTTACTTAATAATGATCATTAGAAAAATCTAGTGCTTGTCTATTGATATGGCAAACATTATGAGTGTCTCTTTAATATATAAAAAGGGGACATGATATTTTGATATTTTTATTTTCTTAGCTTACTGTGTTATACTCACCTTTTTGTTTATATTAGGCCACAGGATATAGTTATAATTGCAACAGATATAAATAATGTCAATAGCCCTTGGAAAATCAGTCATTTATATCTCTATCAAGAACCATGCTTTCAAAATTTTATAGATTTAAAAATATAGAACTGTCCCTCTAAGCTACGATAGTGTCTCCGTGGAGATCAGTACACTCAGTAGAAATTAACCTAACTTGTGAGAAGCCTTCGAAGAAACTATTGTTCTGAGTAAACATTTTCTGAAATTAAAATATTCCTCTCATGATCTGCTCACATCTGAACATTAACATCATTAACATTTTTTTTTTAAGGGGGAGGTTTTTGCTATAGGGTGCGTGCACTCACCAGAAAGACAGAGACAGAGAGACAGAAAGCAAGAAATCGCCCCCCGGGGGGATGGCCACACCGCAATCCCTTCTCTTCCATTCTCCTCTTGGGCTCTTGGGCATGCACACACATGTGCCTGAAGTGAATTTAAGTCACAGATCCGAGGCTCGACTGTGGTTGACTACATGGGAGTTCAGTGACCTAGCCATTACTCCAGCTGCTGGTCCCCTGAATGTTAGCATTTTGATCTATGAGAGGGTATGAAGAATTTATTATTATTTTTTGTTTCTTTTTTAATCTATCAGTTAACAAATATTTATTTCTTCATTAATGGCTTGCAAAGCATTTGATTAGGTGCTGAGAGAATACAAAGTAATAAAGGGCTGAAGTTTAGCAAAATTTTAATGTAATTGGGAGGCCGAAGTACCTCTAACCATAAAAAATAGTGATATAAAGAAGTGGTGCTATACGGTCTATGACTACGCTATTGTTAGTGTAAGCTCAAATCACACTGAGATAAGACCAGGATGACTTTCTCTTGTTGGGCAGAACATTGGACTTGACAGAATTTAGAGGGACGTTGAAGACTGGGAAGAAATATTCATCATCCTTGATGTAAGCCACCAGATCTTTGCAGATGCAGCTGACAGGAGACTTATTGAGTGTGCAAACCTTTCCTCTCAGGAAATCTAGCATTTTTGTTTCCAGGTCTTATCTGTGCTGCCATTTATGTAGTATATTAATGATATATAAGTATTATATCAGTATAATAAGTACTAATATGAATAAAAGTGAGAAAAACAATAAGCACTATTGTTGGAGGATTTATTACTGCAGTCAGCAGCTTGTATGTGATCTTAACTGACTCACCTATTAGAACAGTATAAGGGAAAAGATGCCTGAAACAATAAGGATTAAAATGTGGATTTTGGAGTCAAACAGAGCTAAGTTTACTCATAGCTCTTCCAATTACTGTCTGTGTGATGTTGGCAAAGTGACTTAACCCTCAATTTTTTTTGTCTCAACCCTAAAATAAGAATTATATTTAACACTTATTGCATGGTATTAATTTTGAGTGAGATAATGCATATAAAAACAATTAGATGAGTGCCTAACACTTAATATTAGCCACTGATATTTAAAATAACCATCAGAGGTAAGGATTATTATCTCCTTGGAAGAAATGAAGAGACTAGAACAGGGAGAAGTTGTTCATGGTGATTACAACTAGGAACTAGGCCTTACAACTAGTAAGAATAGAAGTGGGATTTGAACTTCAGTTGTCTTTCACCCACTACACTACATTTTTTTCCTTCATTCATTTAATAAACAATTTTTTGTAGTAATTATGTACTATCTCCAGAGCTCTGATCTAGAAGGGAATGATGGAAAAATAAAAATTCTCCCTGTTGCAGTGGAATATACAACTGAAAGATATAGTCATTAGTAGATATTTAATTCAAGTCTTGGACAAGTACTCAGAAAGAATGAAATATATTCCATAGGAAGGTACAACAAACCAAGTTCTCTGGTATTGTGAGATTAAAAAACATTTCCTTAAGAATGGAGGATCTAAAGGGTAAGACTAAAGAAGATGGCATGAGTCAGACCATATAGGGCCTTGCAGGCAATAATAATGATCTTGATATTATTATTGGATTAAGGACAATCCAAGTCATTGAAGAATTTTAAGCAGAACGTGACCTGATCAGGCTTATTATCAGAGAAATCATGACTAGTTTTAAGACAGATGGGAAAAGACTAAATATAGATAAAGGAAAAGCAATGAGTAAGCTAATAATCATAATAGCATAATTTATATATTCTAATTTATTTTAAATACTGAACATGACAATGTTGAGAGTAACTGCTATAAGGCTGATCACAATGGAGACGATAATAAGAGAAGAGATGTGAAGTATATTTGGGTAAGCAATTTAAAAGATTTGATTATCAATGAAATTTGAAAGGTCGAGAGAAGAGAGGTAGTAAGAATTACCCCTAGATTTCTGGTTTATGCATTGAGATGATGATGTTGCTGTATCTTAACTATGGGAGAGTGCCAAGGATTGGAAGGAGGATAATGTGCCAAATCTTCAATATGAGAAGTTTGAAATGCTTTGATATATATGTTATAGTTTAAATGGTATATCCAGAGACCAGTAGATGGCATAATGATTACATTGCTGGACTCTCACGTAGTCTACCACAGTTCGAGCACCAGACCTGAAGGTTTAAACTCATGCTGGGCACATGTTTCTTTGTGCTCAAAATCTCAAGAGGAGGAAGGAGGAGAAGGGGTTGTAGCATGACCTTCTCCCCTGGGGAGGGGAGTGATTACTTGTGTTCTGTCTCTCTGTCTCTGTCTCTTTGGTGAGCATATATGCCCTAAAAAAAAAAAATTCTCTTAAAAATAATAAATAAATAAATGGTTTATCCATTAAACCTCAATAACTTCATGCTATAATTTGATAAATGAAAAAATAAATAAATGGTTTAGGCATTAAACCTCAAGAACCTCATGCTATAATTTGATACCCAGTGAGGCAATGTTGAAGGTGGGACCTAGTGGGAAGTCCTTGGGACATGGGACACTTGCCTCACAAACAGATAAATGCCTTCTTGAGGGAGGTAGTGAGCTGTTACTCATCTTACTCATAAAAGAGATAAAAAGGATTAGTTCGTAAGAAAGTAGGTTGTTATAAAAGTAAAAGCTGCTGACAGGTCTCTCTCTCTCTCTCTCTCTTTGCATGGGTTTTCTGACCTTTCTGCTTTTCAATTCATGTTGTGACATAACTCCAGATGCTGACCTTATGTCTTTAGATTTTTTAGCCACTAGAATCATGAAAAATAAATCTCTAGTCTTTATAAATCATCCAGTCTCTGGTATTTCTGTCTAGCAATATATTAATGAACTAAAATAATATCCAAGTAAAGATGTTGAGTAGGCATGTAGACATAAGGCCCAGAGAGGTCCAGCTGGAACTACAAAGGTAGTCATCTGCACATAGATGTTTTTTAATGACACAGGTCTGATTGTTTAGGGAGAGAATCCGAAAGAAGAGAAAACATCAGGCATGAGAAGTTGCAACAGTAAATAATCAGACCTGAAAGGATGGATGTAAAAGGAGATTAAAAACAGAACTGAGGAGCTAGCAGGTGGCGTGGTGGTTAAGGCTCTGTATTCCCACATAGTTGATCACAGTTTGATTTCTGGACCTGTAAACTTGAAAATCACTCTGGGCACATGTGCGTTGCATGTCCAAAACCCCTAAAGGAGAACGGAGGAGAAGAGACTGTGGCATGGCCGTTTCCTTCTGGAAGGTGATTTCTCACTTTCCCTCTCACTGTTTCTCTCCAGTGAGCACATGTACCCTATGGCAAAAACCTTAAGAAAAAAAAAAAAGAAAAAAAGAAAGAAGAAAGAAAGAAAGAAAAAGTTTAAGGGAAAGAAAGAAAATAGAAATGTAGTGTAGTTAGGAAACCAAGAAAAATGATGGAGTGGTCAACATTGTCAAATGTTGTGGAAACGTCAAATAAGATGATAACAGAAAAGTGCTTAATAATCTTTTTTTAAAATTTGACAGAAGGTGCACGTGCGGGTTGGGAGAGAGTGAGAAAGCACTCCACTGTGGGGAATGGTCATGCCACACTCCCTTCTACATTTCTCCCTCTTTTCAGGATTTTGGATATGCACATGTTAATTATTAAGCCACCGAGCCTGGAATTCAAACTTCACTGTTGGCTAACCACCACTCCACAGGCTGGCTCAGTCCATTAAACTTATTGGCATGAAGGTCCATGGTGATATCAGTGGGAGCGTTCACCACAGGAAAGGAGGAAGTCAATCTGAAGTTGAAGACTGACTAGAGCTGAAGAAATGGAGACAATAGCTGTAACCATTCTTTTGAAAAGTTAGATTTGAGGTCAAGATAGAGTATAAGGGTAAGCTGGAGAGAAATTGTGTTGAAAGATGACTTTGTGTTCTTTCATACTGGAGAGAGGGATGGAGCTGAGAGGTTCATAAATAGTGTGAGCATACTCAGAATGCAAAAGTAAATAAATGATAAAGCCCAGATTAAAGGATTGTATTAGAAAAGAGGTATCATATCTTCTAAATAACAGGAGGGAAAAAAGATGTTATGTGCTGGCATGAATAGGTTTCTAAGTTTCATGTTTTGTAGAAGGAATTTGAGAGAGTTCCTGTTGGATGATTTCAATTAATCTGTTCACTGTTATTTCCCTGAAAATCAAGTTGTCTGTTGGTCTATTAGGATTCAGAATAAAGATTTTTGTGTTGTTGTTGCTATATGTGTCTATAAACAACTGTAGCTACTGTTTGTGGTATTTAAGCTATTTTAATGATTGAACACTTTACTCATACAAAGTTAGCCTAAAACCTTAGGGTAAAGGTTGTATGCTAAAATCAATAACAAAGGCTGGCTCTTAGTCTAGTTTAATGGAAAGGATCAATATGTCATAAAAAAAGCTTTTGAAAGTGAAATTTTTAACCTGGACAAAAGATGATTATTTTTAGCAAAAAATCATGATGTACACAGTATTTTAACTTCTTAAACAGTATATTTTGAATATACTTTCTTTTTAACATTCACATTTCCATATAAATGCATACATATGTAAATATTTCCATATCATTTATACTTTTTATACTTTTTTTTTTGTTCTACCTATTTTCTGTATTTGTTTTTGAGAGATTTTTGCAGTAGGGCCTTGCCAAATAGACAGAGAGAGACGGAGAGACAGAAAGCAAGAACCTACCCTTCGGGGGGATGACCACGACATAATCCTTTCTCCTCTTGGGCACACACACACACAGGTGACTTGTGTGAATTTCAAGCTTCTAGGTCTGGGGCTTGAACCACTGTTGGCCGTGGGGGGTTAAAGTTATTTAGCCATTATGCTATCTGCTGGTCTCAGTTCTACCTATTTTTTAAAGTATGCACTACTACTTGATTCTCCTACCCACATGTATTTATTTCTGACGACTTGTGTCAGAAACACAATTGTATGTATCTTTCATATTTTCCTAGTATAAAAACTGTATGTAAATATATCCTTTTTTTTGTAGTTCATTGACTTTCAGAAATGAATCATAATATTTACTTTTTTTATGCTATTTGCTGGTCCCAGTTCTACCTATTTTTTAAAGTATGCACTACTACTTGATTCTCCCACCCACATGTATTTATTTCTGACGACTTGTGTCAGAAACACAATTGTATCTATCTTTCATATTTTCCTAGAATAAAAACTATATGTAAATATATCTATTTTTTTTTGTAGTTCATTAACATTCAGAAATGAATCATAATATTTACTTTTTTTGTGACTTTAAGCTCCCCCCAACTCAACTATACCTAATGGAAATATCTCCAAAACAACTGGTAAGATTTAATTTACATTTTAATACTTCAGATTCTGGTTTGAAACAGAAATTATTCATTCATTCCTATATTGTTGGTGATTTATATTTCTAGTATTTTTTTTTGCTTCTAGGAATCAATATTGCTACAGTATCCTTGTTATAAAATCTTTTATACTAGTTTTTTTCTTCTTATAAAGTTGGGGTAAGAGATCCATGACACCCATTTCCAAGGTAGAGGTCTGGGGTGGAGGAGTGTCTTCTCTAACTCCAGTCAGGAGAGAGAAATCAACAGAATTTCTAGGAGTAAAATTTTCAGATAAACTATGAAACACTAAAGCTAAATTTGAATTACAGATTAAAGATGACTAATATTTTAGTAAAAATGTGTTCAAAAGTGGCCTACTTATATTAAAATTATCTACTATGATTATGAAATTTAAATATTCCTGTAAGTTAATTTGGGAAATCTGGCAACTCTGACTAGTAGAATTTGATATGTATGGGGGAGGGATTTAAAAACTCAAGGAAAATGTGTGTTATGAAAAACTGCTATGTCATCTGCTAGTTCCACTTCTGGTATATACCCCCAAAACAAGACAACACTAAGTTATACAAGTTCTTGCACATCTATGTTTATTATGGCATTATTCATGATTGCTAAGACATAGAACCAACCCAAATGTCCACAAATAGATGAATGGTTTGAAAAGTATGGCACATATATTCTACGGAATACTACTTAGCCTTAAAAAACACCAAGAACCTGGCTTTTGATAGAAAGTGAGTGAATATGGAAGATTTACTGCTGAGTGAAGCAAGCCAGGTTATGAAAGAAAGACATCATATGTCTCCATTAATATGTAGCTACTGTCCAGACTCTATTACAGAAACAGAAAAATCAGAAGATATAGAAGCACAGAAAATGGTTATGAATACTGGGTACAGTGTGGGAAGAGGATGGGAGAAATGGGGGAATGTGAGGAAAGACATTAAGGAGAAAAATAGAGAGCCAGGACATTTATGGAACATAGAAATGGATTATTATCTGTTGATGATAACATATCCTCAACTGGATGGTGTGGTGTATTCATGTTGGGGAAATTCACTTTTCCCAACTTGACCCTCACAAATGCACTCAAATTTGATATTTGCTTAGTGCTCTGTCAGCTTGTTCTAGAGCAGATATTCTTGTTCTTCCTCTCACTTCTCTTCTGCTAAGTTCAGAGGCATTCCTACTGAGATAAACCAGACTCAGTAGAGGCGCTAAGTGATGTATAGTGATTTAATATATAAAATAAATTAAAATAAAAGAAAATCTTTAAAAAGGAAAACTATTCATCAATTTCAACAATATTTTGAAGCAAAATAAACTCATGCTTTAATTTTATTTTTCCACAAACTTTATAAAATCTGCTTGCATAGCTTGAGTTATGGCAACACAATTGACCATTGTCTCACACATGCTTGCAAAAATTTGGCTTTAGAGATGGGCCAATGACTGCTTAAGAGGAGATTAGTCTACTTTCATCATTCCACCGGGTCCGGGACTTGAGCGACGGTCGACTACGTGGGAGTCCAGCGACACAGCCATTACGCTAACTGCTGGTCCCAATTTCAACAATATTTTGAAGCAAAATAAACTCATGCTATAATTTTATTTTTCCACAAACTTTATAAAATCTTCTTGCTTAGCTTGAGTTATGGCAACACAATTGACCATTGTCTCACACATGCTTGCAAAAATTTGGCTTTAGAGATGGGCCAATGACTGCTTAAGAGGAGATTAGTCTACTTTCATCATTTGTCTGAGCAAAGAATGTGTTTTCCTCCAATGACTTGATACAAGACATTAGCAAGAGAAACTATGATGTAACGTGTGTACTGTTAAGCGTTCCTAGAGGAGTGCCCCTCTACCGAGTCTGGTTTATCTCTGTAGGAATGCCTCTGAACTTAGCAGAAGAGAAGTGAGAGGAAGAGCAAGAACATCTGCTCTAGAACAAGCTGACAGAGCACTAAGCAAATATTGAATTAGAGTGCATTTGTGAGCGTCAAGGAAACTTCGGGCAAAACAAAGTAATAAGTCAGATTCCTAAAGAACTTGCAAGAGCAACGAAGAATGAGAGTCAGCATTAAACCTAGCAGACCAAAAAGGTGCGACTTTTCTGTGAGAATAAGACATTTCTGGTCCTCCATATCTCTGCTTTGCTTCAACTTGAAGAGGGTTCAAAATGTCATATTTTATACTTCATTAATTTAAGATCTTTCAATACACATTTTTGGGATAGTGGTAGCAATTTCATTTTAAGGAGAAGAAAAATTAGATGACAAAATGCTCAGGAATTGGAGTGAGAGCCTTCACCTCACATGTGTCCTATGTGCGAATCCTAAGTGTTCCATGAAGCTGGTATTGTGATTTGTCTTTTTAAATTCTCATGATTGGTCTTTCAAAATTGTCTTTAAGCCTTTCAAATTACTGTATATCTTTTTTTTTAATAAAATTTCCCTCATCAGGCAGTTTCTTTACTTTAGATATATATTACAATCGATTGGCATCTGCTAGTTGTTCTTGAAAGTTGAGAAAGATTAGAAGGTCCAAATAAATAGAAAAGATAAGAACCCTTAAAATTCAGAAGGAGAGAGGGTGGTCCTAGGATAGTTGAAGAAAGTTTTATAGAAAGAGTGGGGCCACGTGAATTTGGGAGGAAGAATAGGCATTAAGGGAAATAGTATATCCAGAGTGCTTTTTAGGCAATCTAGAGTAGGCACATTGAGGAGTTACATCCAGAATGTTTTTTAGGCAGTATAAAATAAACAAAGGTGACTACATGTGTTGTATAAGGCATTATAAAGAGCTCGTAAAAAAAGAAAATTCAAGTACAAGTTTATTTTAGTACAATTTTTAAAAAATTATGCATTTTTTTCATAATACACATTTTCCATGAACAGGTTGAAGGCATTATCAGTAATAAAGAGTAGCTGTCCTTGAATAGAGGACTTTGTGGAGGACCACTGAGTTAGAAATAACACATTAGAGTAGATTTTAGTAACAGAATGTTAAGTTTTAAATGTACACTGTAACTTATGAAAGTAATGTTTGTCAGAAAAGTCATGATGATTTTTGGATAGAAAAACATAGAAAACAGTATGTTGTGGCTTTTCAGACAACCCAATATTTGGGAAATGGATAGAATGGCACAGAAAGAATAAAGAAGAAGCCCCAGCAAGTTCTGAATTAGAAGCTGAGAAAGGACAAAGGATTAGAGAAAGCTGGAAGCTGGTGCAGTGGGCACACCAGGGTTGCCTTTTCAACAGCCCTGAAAGATCTGGGAAAGGGTTTCAATAAAGCAGTGAAGTGAAAGAACAGCAACGTAGATGGTAAGCTCTACAAATGAAGAATACAGAGGCTAATAAAGTGGCAAAAGGCAGGAATGAAATCTGGCATGATGGTTTGGAGTTGAGGAAAATGCTAATTTCATTCAAAGAAAGGAAAATTCAGAAGGAGAGATTTAAAGGTCTATGTGGTACACTTAGTTGAACAAAACAAATTAATAGAATAAGCTTAATTCTCACTATGTATAAAAATTTGGGCAAGTAGATTTGACTTTGTATCTGTGAAAATTTTAAACTCTGTTAGAAATTCATTTAAATTCTTATAAAAATTTATTAAAAAACTTTTCTTTATGTATTTTGGAGAGGTTTTTGCTATAGGGCGTGTGTGCTCTCCAGACAGACGGAGAGAGACAGAGAGATAGAAAGAGAGAAATCACCCCCCAGAGGGGATGGCCATGCCGCAATCCCTTCTCCTCCGTTCTCCTCTCGGGATCCTGGGCACGCATGCACACGTGAATGATGTGAGTTTTAAGCCACTGGGTCCGGGACGCGAACTGCGGTCGACTACATGGCAGTCCAGCGACATAGTCATTACGCTAACTGCTGGTCCCTAAAAAAATAATAAAACTTTTCTTAAGTTAAAAACAACTGTCTTTTTCTTTTTTTTGGTAACAATCCTTTTTTTAAAAATTATTCTTGGTCAGCAAGCAAAGCAAGATAATCAGTTTTATCATGATTTTTAATGGAGTGGAATTTTGTTGAATACCAGAGAGAGAAACACACATACACACAGAAGGAGAGAGAGAGAAAAAGTGATAACGCATCCCCCATGGAGGTCACACTGCAATCACTTCTCCTTCATTTCTCTTTCCTTTCTGTATTTTGGGCATGCACACAAATACAAATGTGCCCAGTACGTTTTTCAAGCTACTGGGTTTGAGACTGAAATGCAGTGGGCCATAGGGGATCCAGTTGCCTTAATCACCATACCATTGGCTGACCCAAAATATTTTATTCAGTCTTCTATTAGTTAGAATATGAATCTAAATGCTTTGAGAGATAATTAACAATAGCTAAAACATGAAAGAAGATTTATTTTCCCTTAACATAGAAGCCTACACTGGTATGTATCAAAGTATCTTTCATGCCTGGATCCGAAGTAATTGCTCCATTTGTTGCTATTTTCAGTGCTTGGAAAAAGGGATAAAGAATAAGTAGAAGGCAAGAAACTTCCTTTTAAGAATATGATCTGAGAGTTGATTACATCCCACTGGCTAAGTCATGAGTCTATGGTGTAGGAAATATTATATCTATCTCGGTGGATTTACCAATCCAAATTTCGAGCAACAGGGGTTTATTTCTGAAATAAAGGATAAGCTAGTATGTATGGTAAGACCCAAGTCTGCTTATACTTTTTGTACTGTACTCTGTCCTATTGCGTTTTCAAGATCTGGGCTCTTCCTTTGCATCCTTCATTATTTTTAGTTATAGATTTTTACTATAATATCTTATTTTATTATTATATATAGAAGAAAGAGGTCAAGACACTGAAAGAAAATATCCTCTTTGATAACCCTTTGGATTAAAAGTAGTATAAAGCCATGACATTTGTACTAATAATAGAATTTAAAAATTTATTCCAAATGAGAGACCAGCACTTGGTGTAATGACTATGTCAGTGGACTCCCATGTAGTTGACTGCAGTTCAAGTCCTGGACCCGGTGGCTTAAACTCATGCTGAGCGTATGTGTATGTGTACCTAAGATCCCGAGATGAGAATGAGGAGAAGGTACTACTGCATGGCCATTCCACCTCGGGATTTCTTGCTTTCTGTCTCTCTATCTCTGTCTGTCTTTCTGGTGAGCGCACATGCCCTGTAGCAAAAACCTCTCACAAAGAAAAAATATTCCAAATGATCATTTTCAATTGTATAGCCTAGATATGATGCATTAATTTTAAGAGATCATTTCTACTGGTTGGAAGAACCCTTTCTCCCAAATGTTACTGAAGTGATTTAATATGTATGCAAAGATGTTGTTTGTCTGAAGTGGATGTATGGTGCACAGTTCTCCTGGGGCTGATGTTCTTGGGAAGAGAAAAGAGAGTGATGTGGACAACTGAGATTAAAGGAAGCAGTCATCAGTGGCTCCAGTTGGTCGATACACTGATCTTGAGGCACTTGAAGAGTGTGGCCCAGAAGAAAAGATGACTGAGCTGTGTGCACGTGAACAAATGGATGTGATCCTGAGCAGTAGTATTTCTCAGGGATCTAGGTGGTTAATTGAAACGTGATTTCTAGAGATGCCATTCTTAGTCCATTTCCTTAACCCTGGTACAAATAATAGGATATACTTGTTGTCCTGAGGACTGACAGACGCAAGGAGTGGTCACTGTACTTGGGGGTCATGGATTTCAAGAGAAGTAAGAGAGGTGTGTTAAAATTGAGGAGAGACAAGTGTATTTATTCCTCCACAGGACTCCCAGAAATGACTGCGCGTTGCTGGTAGTGGAAAGTCTAGGGAGAGATTTTAGACATCTTAAGTGGATAGATGTAGACTTGGAGCTGGGACCTATCTTGGATTATTTCCAGTTTGACCTAATGTGGGCTCAGGCATGAAGTTTAGAACCATGCCTCTCAAACGTTAATGTACACATGCATCACCAAGAGACCTTGTTAAAAGGCAGATTCTGATTTAGTATCTGGAGTGGGACTGAATGTGTATTTCTAATAAACTCCCTGGTGTTACTGATGCTGCTGTTCCACAGACAACCCTTCTAGTAGACAGGGATTAGTAACATTGAATTAATCAAGGTCTCATCCTCACCATCTGTCAATTTTTCTTTCCTTCCTAGAGCCAGAAATGCCTGGATTTAAAAAACTGGCTATGCCACTAACAAGTGTCATTGAGTAAGTTATTTAACTTCCCTGAGGCTTAGTTTCATTACTGGAATAGGGGTTTTTTTTTGCATTGTAGTGTTTGCTATTTCTGTCTAGCAAATAGTTCTGATTTTCTTCCTGTGCACCTGGTTGATCTGCATGCCTATGCCCCTCTGGAATTAAGTGTGGTCATATATCTGCTTTCATCAATACAATACATGCAAAAATGTTGCATGTCACCTTGTGTGATTTGCTACTTTGTCTTTTTTATCTGCCATCATTACTAGCAATGTTCTGGTAGATGTTTCATCATGAGGACTACCAGAGCAAGACCTCAGCAAACCCATGGTACACGTGAAGCATAAATTTCTATTGTCTTAAGCCATTGTAATTGTGGGGAGTGGTTATTACACTGCCAGAACCTGGTTTACCCTGACCAATACAAGCATGAAAAGAAAAAAGAATCATGTATAGTGGTGACACAGATATTCTTTTCCTTTGTTTTGTTTTGAACCCTACACAACCTAGCTTTTTGTCATTTCACTGTATCTTTGTATTAATGCAATGAAATAACTCAAGAGATAGTGAAACTATACTTATCCTTTTCTTTTTTGTCAACATTTTGTCCATTTTAGCCTTTATAAAGGTATGTTGATTCAAAAACGTATAGGACTTGCAGATAAATGAAGCATGGGATCTATTCAGGGATTCTTTTGTCTCCACTATCATGCCTAATTTCAAGTCAGTTACAACTGTTCCAGTGAATTCTAATCTATGGGGTGATATTTTGCATTATAACTCATTGGGAAACACAACAACCAGTGAAGCAGGCTCAGAAAATGGACACTTTAGTCAGAGTGATGGCTGTTTTCTAATTGTAATATTACATTTTTTATCTGCATTTTTTTTTTTTTTGCTTACTAGAAGAATGACATTTGTATTATTCCTCTGGGCACGAATTTGAATTTGCCACCAATGTGGCAACGGCTCTTCTATTTTTGAGCTATTATTCTTTTAATATTTCATCCACCCTAAGAAGAAAAGTGTTAACCAGCATTTCTTTGACCTTTTTGCTGGGTTATAATTTAAGTGTCTGGTATTTCTTTTTTTCCTCACCTTTCTTCTTGCTCTGTAATCCGTGTGACAGAACAAGAATCACTAGCTAATCAAAATAGAGACAATTTACAAGTAATGTTTAAACCAGTCTGCCTTTGAACTTTCCTTGTAATTATTCTCCATCATTTCTCTACTCTTTTTTTCCCTCCTTTATATTCTAGCTTTGTCTTCTAAAGGCATTTTCTCCCTTTATCTCTTATTATACCTATGATATTTTCACTCAGCTCTTGAAAATAATAATAACTAAGAATTTATCTTTTCATGATTCCATTTAAGATATATGAATTATTTGAAATTCAAGCATAATACCTGGTAGCCATTCATTCATTCATTCATTCAACAAATATTCATTGCAGCATGCTATCTTGTTCTGAGAATGCAATATTGAAAAAAAATACAAAATCCTACCCTTCATAAAACATGTATTCTGGTAAGTAGAGACAAATAATAAACAACAACGACAAAAGAAGTATTTAAGAAAGAAAAGTTATATGAGAAAATCAGAAAAAGGGACAGAGTATCCTTAAAGATGGTTGCTACTTTAAATAGGATATATTGGAGCAGCATCGTTAATAAGAGATATTTAGGCACAACAAAGGAGATATACGGTGTAGCGCTTTCAGCAGAAAATACAGCAAGTATCAGTGGCCACAATGTCGACAGCTTCTCAGGCTGATGAAGGATTGCCAACTTATCATCAGACTGAAGGTTTCTCTGGGAATGAAAAATGAGTGACAGAAGGAAAAGAAGAGAGGGTGCAAGACTGGATGGAAAGTTTTATAAATTAGTCCTGGGTGTGGAGTACCTCTCTTCTTCATTCTGTTGATCAGTATTTACTTTTATTAACACACCTAATTCGAGGGAGGCTGGAAAGTATCAGTTTGGTGCTCAGTGGGGAAGGTATTGACTTTTGGTAAGTACATGAGTGGTTTCTGGGTTAGCATAACATATATTATCCTTAAATGTTTATTTGCAGTTTGAATCCACAAGTACCAAAATATTAGACAAATCTAATGAATGTAATTCCTATAAAGATTATATTTATGACTATCAGAAAATCACACTACAGTTCGTTGATAAAGAGTGCCTTGCTATAGTGAACAGTGCATTGGACAGGGTATGATTAACTTGGATTACATAGTACTCAGTGTGGCAGCCAAGGTTCATGCTATTTGGGGTGTCACTCATGTGACTCCATTTTGTACCTTAGTGGTCAAAGAAAGACTCTTTCAGATACTTCTTTGGCTCCCCTAATTGGAAATCAGAACATTCAGATTTACTGTTTTACCTGACCTCTACTGGAAAAAGATGACTTTTCAAAATAAATAAAGCTGCTGTTAGGGTAATTGGATTATAAAGATTGCAAAATGATAAATCTTCACTGTGCACATATGCATATGTGTGTGTACATGTATATATAAAATATTTAATATATAATACATAACAACTATTATGTAATATGTATGAACTGATATATGTGTGTGTGTGTGTGCGTATAGATAGATAGATAGATAGATAGAGAACATATCTGACTCACACAATGTAAAAGAGGAATAATGACTCTTGGTTATGTTAGTCAGTGTTATTTAACATAATAAAACACTTGTTCTTGGCCGAATCATAGACTAAAACCCAAATATCAGTTATTTGGCGTGAACCTTTTTCAATTACTGTGCTCTTCACCAGTTATGGTATAGCATAAAAATCTCAGAGATTTTATATAGATGAAGCCCAGCCCCAAATAAACAATTGTCAATTATAAATTGATCTAGTAAATGGACTGACTTCTATACTTTGCTTTAATGCTCCCTGAATGCTTAGCAGAGTTCAGGAGTAGAGGGAGAATTAAGGGTACCGTTTCTAGAATCAGACTGCCTGGATCGAATGCTGTCCCCACCACTTACAAGCTGGACTGTCTTTGTGCAACATACTTTTCCTCTGCCTCAGTTTATTTATCTCTAAAGTGTAGGTGAAAACAGCATCTTTATCATAGGACTATTGTGATGATTGAGTTAATATTTAAGGGGACTTCAAAAATTCATGGAAAAATGTTATACAAGAGACATAAAGTACTTGTTCACTGGAATTTGTTGTTTATGGAAATCCTGCCATTGTTACTATGTTTACAAGCCCAGACCAACCTGTTGGAGACATGTTTCCAGTTAACTCCATCACCCTGAGCTGATATCACTTACTAATAGGCAACACTTATCCCTAGTAAGAAATGCCAACCTCAAATGACCGACTTTCACATAAATCTACGAGTTGATTATAGCCTGTTCACAGTGAAAATACTGCCCATTTGAGTCCAGGCTAACTTACTGACCCAAAGACTTGTAAATGATTGAATTATTGTTTTTTTTTCTATAGTGCATATACACTTACTAAAGAGACAGAGAAAGAGAGATACAAAGGGACGGGGGAGGGGGAGCAATGGCCATGCCACAATCCCTTCTCCTCCATCCCCCTCTCAGGATCTTGGGCATGTAGGCATCATTGCTCAGCATGTGCTTTAAGCCACCCAGTCTGGTTCTTGAACCGCAGTCGATTATATGGGTGTTCAGCGATATAATCATTATGCCATCTCCTGGTCTGGAATGACTGCTCTTCTAAACCACTATTTTAGGGGATGTTTTGTTACGCAGCTGAACTCAGCTTATGTGGTCAGTAACAGGAGATGAACTACAGTTACCTACAATGACTGAATATAGTAACATTGTTCATTTTTAAAGAATCAAGGCACAGGGATCTATTTGAAGCCTGAAAACCTATTTATAAAGATTAATAGGAAAATATAAGTAATTTTTACTTAAGTCTTATGTATCTTAATATGTAAGGAAAGTTAGCCTTAATTTTAGAATATAAAGATTGGAACCTTTAACATTTTGGTATTTCCAGCTAGCTTTTTTTCATTATTTTTTAAATTTTTAAAAAATTTTTATTATCTGTAGAGAAGGTAGGGACCAGCAGGAGAAGATAAAGATAAACAAAATTGAATAATATGTGAAAATTTTAATACCTTTTCTCCTTACTTAACTTGTCATTAAGTTCTCTTAAAACAAATACTGCTAATAATACATAATTTTAGATAATATAATGAATGGAATGAATCTCCTAATTTTGATATTTAGGTATTTCTAATGCTTTATTATTTATTTATTTTCCTTTTCTTTTTCTTTTTTTAAAAAGAGATTATAGGGACCAGCAGTTAGTGTAATGGCTATGTCGCTGGACTTCCATGTAGTCGACTGTAGTTCGAGTCCCAGACACAGTGGCTCAAACTCAGGCCGGGCGCGTGTGGGTGTGTGCCCAAGATCCCAAGAGGAGAATAGAGGAGAAGGGATTGTGGTGTGGCCATCCACCCTGTGTAGTGATTTCTCGCTTTCTGTTTCTCTGTCTCTCTGGCGAGCGCACACGTCCTATAGCAAAAACCTCTCCAAAGAAAAAGAGAGATTATAGGACACACGTGCTTCTTGGAGAGACATATAAAGACCGAGAGACAGAAAGTGAGAAATCATCCCCAGGGGAGATAGCCATGCTGCAATTCTTTCTCCTCCATTAGCCTCTTGGGATCTTGGGCCTGCACGCACATGAACCCAGCCTAAATTTTAAGCCTCTGGGTTTGGGACTTGAACCTCAGTTGACCACGTACGTGGGTGTTCAGCAACTAACCATTATGCAATCTTCTGGTCCCGTAACTCTTTAACAATTACAATGAACAACTTCATATATGATTTTATACATCATTGGGACATCCACCCCATAAAATAATTTCTTAAATATGTTTTAATCAAAATATTATGAACATATTTAAAAGTTATTAATATACTTTTGCTAATTGCACTCTGGGACAAATAAAAATTTATAACATACCAGAAATGTCTGAATTTATTTTATTTGTTTAACATGTACAAACATTTGGTGTATTCTGTTCATAATCTTTGACAAGTTGATAGGTAAAAATAACATTTCACTATTAAGTTACTAGCTGAATCTTCAACTTTATTCATTAGTCCTTTGTGTTCCCACATATCTGAATTATCTTTTCATGTGTTTTACTATAAATATTTTTCTATTGAAAGTTTCTAATACAGTTCATTGTGTTCTATCTTTTTAAATTATCGTATTTTAATACTGACTATATAGATTATACTCATCATCCTGATTGTACTTCGGTGTTTCTGTTGTTCTTAGGTGTATGTTTTAAAAATCTATATTTTCTTGATGATTAAGCTCTTTCTTTACTAATATCTGTTGATTTTAGGTTGTTTATTTGTTTCTCTCCAGAGCACATGTGCTTGCTAGAGAGAGAGACAGAGAAAGAAAAAGAGAAAAAGTGAGAAACCACTCCCAGGGGGACGTCCACACTGGAATCTATTTTCCTATCAGGATTTTGGGCACTCATGTAGATGTGGCAGTGTGTTTTTCAAGCCGGGTCTGGGACTCAAACTGTGCAGTCAGCAGCATGGGATCCAGCTGTTTTAACCACCATATCATTGACTGGCCCGAATTCATGTATTTCTATGGTGAGCTTTATCCCTTAGAAATTAAAAACCGACTTGAGAGAGCTTATTCTGAGTTAGTAGGGCACAATTATTTCCACGATATATACTGCATGTCAGCACTCTGTGGCGTAAACTGAAAGACGGGAAGGTATAAAAGCGTGGAGAGCAGTGGTGATACTGGAGAAAGTGCAGGAGGAAGGTGCGACAGAGGGGAAGGATGAATGGGAGGGAATCGCCGAGAAAAACATTCGGCAAAACAATTTAGGGACAGAAACAAATGAAAAGTCATCTGTTGGTTATGATATGTATGGTAATATCTTTGACTGAACCAATATACAGTATATTCATGATGGGAAAATTCATTTGGTGTGCTGTAGTGATACACAGTGATTGAAGGTAATAAATAAACAAATAAAGAGTGCCTTACAGTTTTCTTTCCTGTATGTTGTTTTTATGGCTCAAACAAGTACCCAAATTTGATAAAGCAATTTAGAATAGTTTGAGAAATGAATTTATATATATATTTTCTACATAGATTCTACCACTTGATTCGTCCATTGTGGAATCAAGTCAGTATAATCACAGAACCATGTCGTCTGAAAACTGTAAGTGAATGAAATGTGGTTTTGAGATGTTAGATTAATTTAAAAAATCAAGCTAAGATATTATATATTGATAAACTATCTTGATAGCCAAACTTAAATACAATATGTCATTCATTTTGCAAGGAAAGAAATCAATCAATCTTCTATATTCATCCTCTTTGTATCAAATGACAGCTGAATAATCCAAACTATGAAAGAAAAACATTGTAGGTCCCTGCTCAATACATACCAAATGTCTGCAGTCTATGTCAGAAATTGAGAGCTCCAAGACATATTAGTAGAGAAGGCAAACACAGATACCAAATCCCTTTGGGAGGGGAGCAGGCAGTGGGGTCTTGGGAAGGACGAACTCAGGAAAAAATAAAAATAGTTTTTGAAAGTTAGACTTCAAAATAAACTCAGTGGAAAATTCTTGCCCCATGAAAATCTTTTGGCTTTATTACATTATCTATACTTCTTCACCTCAGTAGCCTCAAAATATAATTTCAGTAGCCTCAAAATATTCATTTAATAGACACAAGAATTTAAGGTCCTTTGTTGAAAAAGATATATGGAAATATGTTTTTAAATTTTATTTATTTATTATCATCATAATCTTGTTTATATTACATTGAATCGCATATAACTTTACAGTGTATTACATTGATTTTTCAAAAGGGAATGCCATGCATGTCAATACAGAGACATTAAATCCCCCACTTCATCATTCAATATCTTTTCATTGTTTTTCCCGATCATTATAATTATTATTCCAATTATTTTTTTAACCAATCACTGTTTCTCATTTTGCTTGTAAACAGTCTTTACCCATCATGAAATACTTTTCAGACCAATCCAGTTGAAAATACTATACATGTCATCACCAACAGGTAATAAGCCATATCTGTTTGTCACTAACATTCTGCCTCTCTATTTGTTGTCTTGCTATCTTTCTCTACCCTCTTCTCTTCATCCCCCATTCCACACTCTTATCCTCATTAAGTATTTTCACTGCTTTTGATTATTACATACTGCATGCATGATTTGAAAAGCCATATTTTGCCATAAAGATGTATAGTAATTAAATGTAAATAAGAAATTATGAAATAAAGTAAAATCGAAAAAGAAATCAGCAAATGTAAAATGCCAGTAATTAAATGCAAAGTTCTATTGAGTAATATCCTGCATTTTTGTTGTTGTTTCCCCCCGTCCCCCACGCCATTCCGATTAAATGTTGCAGTGTTTTGCAAAAAGGGTGATATTCCATGTCTGGATAAAAAGAAATTGAAATATATTTAGAATAACATACAAGATAAACTAAATAGAAGGACTAATAAAAAATGGAAATTTATAACATCAAAAAATCAGAATTCAAGAAAATTATATTTTGAGGCTACTGAGGTGAAGAGGCATAGGTAATGTAATAAAGCCAAAAGTTTTTCATGGGGCAAGAATTTTCCACTGAGTTTATTTTGAAGTTTAACTTTCAAAACTATTTTTATTTTTTCTTCTGGGTACACATTTTTTTGGGTGCATTTATATTTTTGTCTGTTAACATTGTAAAGGTACAGTAAGCACTCAAGATGAGAAATATATAGACGTGTTTGGGTTAGGGGCCTCGAGCTCTTGGCTACAGCAAGTCATTCATTAGGTTAGGGATGCTATAACCAATACCTTCAAATAGCACATTTTTCATAATATGTATATATTTTCTTTGCGAAACTGAATTTAAACCTGTAGGCAGTTGAGAGTACATGAAAACATAAATATTTTCATTTTTAGAAATGCCATCATATTAATGTTAGGAGACTCACTCCCCATAGGCATCCATTTTCTGAAACATTATCCCTGAGGGTTTTATGTAGGACAATATTTTGACTTCCTAGACTACCATTATACCACTATTCCCAGAGTATTGATATGTAGAAATATTATTAAAATGGATGTAGCTAATCAGGAAATAGACTCTACATATTAGAATACTTCTTAGAGATAATAAAGATATTAACTTGACATGTGAAACACTGCTATAAGAGCAATGTACAGTTCCATAATTAAGTATAATTTAGATTTGTCCTGAATCTGCCTATCAAAAGTATTTGTTTGAAAATCAAGTCCTTTATATTTCTCTGAATATGTAGTAAGTTCCTTTCAATCAGTAATACAATAGATGATTATTGTACTACTCACAGAAACCTTTAGTATTCATTAGGCTTTCATTATGGAGTTAAGAAGGAAATGGAGAAAAGGAATTGCCTTCTGTCAAGAGAATTTACCATGTAGTTTGCTTGGGAAGAGTGATTACTATAGAGAGAAGGGGAAGATAATGTTATTTGTTAATGATAACCACACAATATTGTGGACAACCTCATCATTTGTATCTTTCATTAGATTGCCGTTATTCAAAGCTAAGACTACTTTGCATTTCCATTGTTCCTCAGCTCTCAGAGAGTCTGACATACTTCATCCCTACAAGCCTTCTGCCTCTCAGTTGAAATGACCATTTGTTGGAACAAGCAGCTGCAATCGAGGTAAAGGCTGACCTATAAAGGCATGGTTTAACACATACACATATGCAGAAGTTTTGTTCTCTAAAACCCTGTAGTGCTCTGAGACAGCTGTGTGGTAATTGTCAATTTAATCTAGCAGGTGAGTGCAGAAATCTGCACCGGGCATCATTTTCCATTCCGAAAGATTTATAATTTGTACTTTATTGTTTTTGTTGACAATAGCATGCTCATAAATCTATGAATATCATTTAGAAAGCAAATTGAGTTGGCTTCAAAGAAATGCTTTGTAGAGTATATTCTGTGACTTTCTGAGTTTGTTTAGAGTTCAAGCCTAGAATAGTGAACCTAAGGCTATGTGCTCTTAGGAACTAGGTGGAGGGACCAGCAGATGACATAATGGTTATGTTGCTGAGCTCACACATAGTCCCACAGTTTGAGTCCCAGACCCAGCAATGTAAAACTCACTCTGGGCACTTGTGCATGTGGGCCCAAAATCCCCAGAGGAGAAGGGATTGCAATGTGGCCAAACACCTGGGGGGGGGGTCATTTCTTGCTTTCTCTCTCCCCTGCAAGTGCATACACCCTGTACCAAAAGTCCCACCCCCCAAAAAAAAAGAAAAAAGAAAAAAAAAAGAACTATGTAGAGATTTTTAATATATATATATAAATTTTAACATGAGATTCTGAAATTTCTCTTCCTCTCCTCACAATGACTTTAAATTTCTGCCCATTACCAGGTGACTTGCAGCACTACCAGTGGGAGGAAGCTACATTTCCTCATTGAGGAATCATCAACATTGAGAAGAGATAAGCTGTCTCCACAGAGTCTTACTTGAATTTCTGGCCTGGCTCCTGTTTTATAGCATAAATTTTGAACTGTTTGCTATGCAACAATTGATAGCAGAATATTAATTCATTTATATGTAGCACTAAGAATATATTTTTTACTTGAAATATATTTTGTTGTTTTTCTGAAAGTTATGTTTGAAAATATTTAACCATAAACAGCAAAATTATATTCTTCCGGAGGTCAGTGCTGAGTGTAATACAAAGTTCAAGATATTGACCTTTTATCCAATAATTTTTATTGTAATAAAA
>NW_006159644.1:0-884 GCF_000334495.1 Tupaia belangeri chinensis
TGGGGCAGAGCTGTCTCCCAGAGCTCCCGTGACTTCCGAGGTTTATTTTTCCAGTATTGTAATGTATTATAATGTTTATAACGTATATTCACATTTTTTTGGTCATAAAACCCCTGCCAACAAACCAAGGATGATCTTGTAGAAACAAATGCATCTCATCCAGGCCAGTCCACACTGGAGAGATGGTCTCCCTGAATGCAGGAAATCCCTGCAACTAGCTTTTGATTACTAAACTAAGGAATTTAGAAGAAGGTGGAAACCAATGTGAGAAGTGTCAGAAAACTGTCTTGGTTGGCAGAGCAAATGGAATAGAGATACGCAGCAATTTCTGCTTATTTCTAGTCCTGAGAGGTCTAGATGTCTCCATTGAACACACAGCCCATGATTATCACTTACTTGAGAACCGCTGGCTCCTCTTCTTCATCCATCTGATTAATTTTCATCTCTGTAAATAAATACAGATAGGGCATGTCACAGTTAAACATTTCCTCTTGTCATATTGTAAGTTCAAGGGCCACCTTAAAGCCAGAGAAATAAGTATTCCCACTGTGAAACAGGATATTCTGATGAAAATATTCCAGAAGGTCTCAGATTGTGTCTTTTGAGAAGTGGCCTGGCTTCTTCTCCTGGGTCAGTGAGCAGACTGTGGATCAAAATTACGGGGTCCTCTTCCTTGGGTGCAGGAAGAGTTTAATGAATCTTTTCAGTGAGACGCATGGAGCTTGCCCACCTGTCTTCTAGGTACCATACTTCGGGATTCAGTTCTTACTACCTCTGCTCCTCTGGCTTTTTGGGTTTAGATGAGATTATGCATGAGATGGTACTGAGACTATTAGTACAGGGTGAGATGGTGCTGAGACTATTAGTACCGGGTGAGATGGTAC
>NW_006159644.1:1778-6692 GCF_000334495.1 Tupaia belangeri chinensis
TGTGGCATAGCCACCTTCCATGTGTAGGGGGTTGACTTTTCACTGGCCCCCACACCCCCAAGCAGGCACACATGCCCTATACCAATAAATACATAAATAAATAGTTCTATGCAGACGTCTGCTCTGCCCATGCATCAGTGGTGGCTGAAAATTTTGGAGAATCTCTTCTACCTCCCCACTCTGCTGGCCTTGAGTTCACCACCCTGAACTTGCCATAGGAACACAAGTGTGTGGAGAATACCTGGGAGAACAGTCGTTGCCTTATTCTCTTTGTAACTGGGGTCCTCCCTGGCTACACACGGAGCAGAGACATCCTGCTCATCCGACAAGGTGGTGCTGCAGGGAGGCTGCTGGGATTCAGACGGGTCGTGGAGCCTGGAGGAAGTCTCACAGCCTTCATCAGATGAGTCCTGCAAGACTTCATTCACATTCTCCTTCTGTACGCCACTGCTCAGAGCGATGGATTCTCTTTGTAACTGGGGTCCTCCCTGGCTACACACGGAGCAGAGACATCCTGCTCATCCGACAAGGTGGTGCTGCAGGGAGGCTGCTGGGATTCAGACGGGTCGTGGAGCCTGGAGGAAGTCTCACAGCCTTCATCAGATGAGTCCTGCAAGACTTCATTCACATTCTCCTTCTGTACGCCACTGCTCAGAGCGATGGGACAAAGAATATAGTTAGGGCAAGAGGGCTGGGAGACCACGGTTCTCCATGGTCCTCACCGAAGTTGTAGGGAATGATTGCAGAAGGGAAGGAACAGCGTATTAAAAGAGTAGGAAAACAAATTCCCCTGATGAGGAAAGAGGAGGGGAGGAGGGAGAGTAAAGGAGATGCTCAGTGGGCTCTGATTAGGTCCGAGTGTTAAGGACGGAGACTCAACTGTGCCCATGTGGTACGGTCTCTGCATGCAGTGCCCACAGAGGCCCAGCAGTGGAATGACCTTGTGAGTAGACTGCACTGCATGTTGCATGCAGCAGGCCAGTGAGTACAGCCTCCTGAGGGAGGAGTTCTCGGAGGTCTGTGGCTTCTAGGTCTCTTTCCACCAGTGTTGTGACATGGCCTTTTTGCCTGGTCACATTTCTTGTCATGCTTTCCTTGCCGAAAATAAACTCTGGCGAAAAATAAATTTGACCAGAACAGAGAGAACAGGGAGATTCTGTGCTATGAAAATATTCATCCAACCTCTTCGTGTCCCTTTCATAAAACTGACAATTTATACAAAGATAATCTTGCCAGTTCCACATTACTTGAATGAATGGAATCATACCTGCATTTTTGTTTCCCAATTTATGTAAAATCTAGGGCTACTTTGGACTTTTTGGTCTGTTCATACAGGTCCTTCCCCATATGGTGACCCTCCTCTCCTAGGTCCTGCCTACCCATTGGTACCTGGGGGCTGGTGGTTCTTCTTCAGTTCGATCCTCCTCAGTTTCCTGGACTTCTGCATACAAATTCAGAAGTGCCAAGTCAGACCTCAGGTAGCTCCATATGACCCATTACAAACACTGTGGGCTACTAATTGTAAGAAATCAGCTTTGGCTGTTGTAGGAGGAGAAATTCTCTCTATGAGCAAGTTCCCATAAACAGCAACGTTCCCACCAGTGGCTGCTCCTATAACAAGTACCTCAAGAGACCCCAAAGAGGGAGGGTCTTTGTTTTTCTTGAAGTGCATTTTTGACATTTCATTCCCACATGTGATGACTGCAGCCATATGGTATGTCTGACAGATGAGGACACAGAAATTCAGGAAGGTAAATTACTTGCCCACTGATAATAAAGACAGCAGTTAGTCTAGAGCCTGGCAAGTTTCATTCTTCGTTCAGGACCATTTTGACTTTTCACAGTCCCTGCCCCATGCTGCATCTCTTCTCCAACAGTGGATGGATGCTTTCTCACCAAAGGCTGTATTCTATCAGGGAGGAACAGCACAGCTGGAGTGCTGTGACCTCCACCCTGTGCTTTTCTCTTTCATGTTTCCACCTGGCCTGGTCTGATCCTGTCATGGCACTAAATGGAATGTGGAATGTGGAAAGCAAATCAGTTCATTTTTTTTAAATTCACTTTATGAGTGTCTAGTGAGGGAGGACCCTAGGAGTGCTTCAGTGGAATCAGGACTTGTGGCCACCTTACCTGGGCTGAGCATGCAGGCAAGGCACTCTGCCAGCCTGTGCCCCTCAGCCAGTTGTTCTTGGAAGTCCTGCCTCTGGTGGTTGTTATTGTTGAGGAGGCCCCTGAGATGTCGAAGGAGTAGTAAAGAGATACATTTCCCTTCCTGTAACTGTTCCCTTAACAGGGTCATCTCTTCATCTTGAGATTGAATTACAATATTGCATTCTCTAAGGTGGGATAGAGAGAAGATTTAAGAATGGAAAGACTTAATGATGACTGAAACAAGACAGACTATGAAAGGCATTGTATGTCCGTGTTTAATATATACTGAATGTCTGTACTCTGTAGCAGAAACTGAAAGATTGGAAGGTATAATGGCAGGGAGGGCAACTATAGATACTAGAGACAGTATAGCAGGGTGTGGGTAATGGGGGTGGGTGGAGAAATAGTTGGTGGGAAGGAGGGAACCAGGGAAAAAAAATAAACAAAACACTTAATAGGTGAAAATGAAAAGTTATTTGTTGCTGATAATGTATATGGTAATGTCTTTGACTTGACTAATATGCATTGTATTGATGCTGGGAAAAACCATGTTGTACAGTGTAAAGATGTACAGTAAATAGAATTTTTGTTTTAAAGTTCAAAGAGTTGAACAACAGATTGAGATTTGATAGAGATTTCTGTGAAGTGTCCCCAAACTTTTTGCAAGCCAAATTTTGGTGCAAGTTTGGGGGTCTTTGTGGCCAACAGAAAAGATATAGAATGGAAGCCTCATTTGTATCAGAAAGTGCCTCTGTAAGACTTGTTATTCTCCACAACTCTTTCTTTTGAAATCACACCCAAGTGTCTTACTAAATCTGTTTCATAAATATGTACCTTCAATTCCTCATTTTGGCCACAGACATCTAATGTAAAAACCCACATAGTGCAGTATGTGCTCATGGGCACAAAGCCACACATGGAAATGAGAACATGGACAGCCTGTCTTAATTAGAAAGATAAAGAAGAAAAGAATGGCAGGAATGAGAAGACAACATTGTTTCAATGAAGGAAAGATCAGAAGCCACAGTCAAGATATGATTTTGATTAAGAGTAAATTAAGCAATGATTATACAAAATTGGGACTATACTAATAATACCACTGAGTTGTCTGCTTTTAATCTCATATAAATTTTAGCCAACAAAATAAAAAAGGAATAAACAAATACTTGAGTAACGATTGTTGTCCCCAATCTGCCATCTTTCTGTTCTCCACCTGTTTTGGAAGTATTTGTGTCTCCCATATAAATTTCTGCCCTTCCCCGGCCCAAGTAGGATCTTGGTTCTCTCAGTGGAGCCACCCCACTTTAGAGATACATGCACCTTCTTACCAGCCTACCCTGTACAAAGACCACTTACCTCAGCCTCTCAGCCAACGAGGTTCTCTCTGCCAGCAGCTCTTCCCCAATCTGCAGCTTCTCCCCCAGCATGGATCCAATGATATCTTTGCCCTCACGTTCTGAGAAATGACAGACACTGCCTCAGTGCACAAGAAGACATACTGCCACGGTCACTGCCTTCAGGAAAGGAGGCAGGGTCCATCCTAAGGTAGTTTTAGCCCTAGTTCTAGGCTCTGTGTGAGTGCGTGTGTGTTGGGGTGGGGGCCCTTTCCATATCTGTGTTTCTCACCCTCCCAGTGACAGGACACTTGATCCTCCCATTTGAGGAATGAGGAGAGAGAAACTCAGAGGCACCTACAGAACGTTGCAAGGTAATATGGCTGCATTTGGCAGAGTCAGAGTGCGCACTCCTTTGGCCGACTCTGAATTATGGGTACTTTATCAGGCTTTTCCGTCTCTTCAGTAAACAGTTGGCTGCAGCATGAAACAGTCATTTTCTGCACACTTGGGAAGACCCCTAAGACTAAAGGGCTGAACATTCCTTTGAGCTCAGTATTTCAAATACAAACAGGAGTCACAAAATACCACATCTAGATACACCTGAGTGAAATCTAAGAGGGAAGACCATAAGGAGCTGAAAGAAATACGGCAAAGACTAAGAAAGCTTATGGTAAGTAAGAAGTACTAGAACCATGCACAGCCAGTGGTCACTCTATGCCAAGGTTTGTGGTGAGAGCTGTTTTACAAGAATTAAGGAATGTATTCTATGACGTAAAAGAAGTGGGGCTGCTGTATACTCTATTAACAGAAAAGGACACTGGAGTATGGAGGAGAGAGCCAACTTGGAACCCAGGAGACTGGCCCAGGTTCTGGCTCTGCCTACTGTATTATCTCAACTAGAGTTTAGGTAATCTCTTTCTTGTTCAACATCAAATTTTTCTCCTACAGACATATTAGCAGGAAAGTTGTTAAGAAAACATAGTTTTGGGGCCAGCAGGTGGTGTAGTGGTTAAAACACTGGACTCCCACATGGCTGGCTGAACCAGTGGCTTGCAAATCATGCCAGGTGCATGTACGTGCATGCCCAAGATCATGGGAAGAGAATGGATTAGAAGGGACTGCAGTGTGGCCATACCCCCTGAGGGTGATTTCTCACTTTCCCTCTCAGTATCTCTGTCTCTCTCCCTCTCTCCAGCGAGTGCATATGCTGTAAGACAAAATCTTCTTTAAAAAAATCCTTACAGGAGAATGAAGGAGAAGGAATTGGGGGTGAGTTCTGACTTTGTCTCTGTGTCTCTAGCGAGTGCATGTGCACTGTATAGCAAAAATCTTACTTTTAAAAATAAAACAAAACAAAACATAGTTTTTCCTTAACTAAAACTCATTCCTTAAATTCTTTAATAGGCTTCAATTTTTATTTTTCTCT
>NW_006159644.1:7193-8436 GCF_000334495.1 Tupaia belangeri chinensis
TTTTTTTTTTCTTTTGGAGAGGTTTTTGTTAGAGTATGTATGTGCTTGCTAGAAAGACAGAGAGTCAGAGAGATAGAAAGTGAGAAATAACTCCCCGGGTGGATAGCCATGCTGCAATCCATTCTCCTCACACTCCCTGTATGAGTTTAAGCAACCATGAGTTTAAGCCACCAGGTCTGGGACTCAAACCACTGTCGACTACATGGGAGCCCAGTGACATAGCCATTACGACAACTCCTGGTCCCCTGCAAACTTATCTTTACACTTCTTTAAAGCAAGCACTGTGGAATGTCATCCTGTGTTTTCCAGTCATTTTCCTAGGGGCTTCTGCAGAAGCTCAAATTGGATGAAGGGTCATTGGTGCCAGACATTTAGGTCAACAGTGCTGTTATGTTTCTGTATCTGTAGACTGACACAATGCAGAGAACATCCTAATAAAAATTTGTTATCCTGTTCCTGAGAAAAATAACAGGAATCAATAACTGGGGTTTCAGCTCTTGTCCCACCTACAACTCACTAGAATCTTGCAAGGCTTTCCATTCTCATCAAGCTAAGGGTAAAATTCCCTCTTCCTTCTTTCTAGGAGGATGACAGAATACAATTTATGTCTGTGAGGAAGGAGAATTAAGTCTATGGTTTCTCAGAAAGAAGACACATAATCATTTATCGCACTGGTGATGGTGAACCTAGAGAACTTACTGGATTTCTGCAGCTGGATGGCCAGGGAGGAGGCAGTAGCCTCCAATGCAGGAAATTTCTCTTTGGGATCTTGGTACTGCTGTTCACTCACTGCTGGTTGGGAATGCGACTGCTGATCAACCTCTTGGGAACGCGACTGCTGATCAACCTCTAAGATGTTCCTTTCTGCCTTGGACTCAGACAGAGGGCTGAGGGATACAGCCATGGTGATGCCTGCGGTCCCAGGCAAAAACCTCTGGATGGTGGCAGAGACAGGGGAGAAGAAACCCAAACACATGATGAGTTAGAAACAAGAGGGGGAACCAGAATGTGGTGTGGTGGTTAAGGCATTGGACACTCCCACACGGCTGACCACAGCTCAAGTCCTGGACCTGGCGGCTTGCTTTCTCACTTACTCTCTCTCTCTGTCTCTCTCTGGTCCAATTAAAATAAATGAATGAATAAAATTAAATAAAATAATTAAAACAAAACAAAACAAAAAAACAAGGGGAATCAAATAGGTTTCATCAGGAAACCATGGGTATAAATGTTAACTTACAGTTTG
>NW_006159645.1:0-1150 GCF_000334495.1 Tupaia belangeri chinensis
ATTACGCTAACTGCTGGTCCCTCTCTGCTTTTTTTTTAAACAGGTGAAAGCATATCATGTCATCTTCTATACCTCGATGTGTTTTATTTAAGTAACTTTGGAGATTTTCTAAAGATGGGCACATGTAGATCCATCTCATTTTCAATACTACATTTCAATACTAGGTATGTATGGATTTAACTGTTGCTATCAATATACATTTAAGGTTTTTTCAAGTTATTGTTATTCACAATGTTGTCATAAAATCCATGTAGATAAGCCTTTGTACATAGATGCTAGTCTATCTGTAAATAGAATTTGGAAATTAAACTGCTACTTCAAAGAATATATGCATCTATAATTTTGATATATAATGCCAATTTCCATCAAAAAGCCTGAACCAATACAGCTTCCCCAGCACTGAGTGGTTGCTGCCCCGGATGGGTGCCCATTCATCCTGTGAGCAAGTCTCCTCCGTCATCAATGTCTCCGTCTCCCTATTGGATCATGCTACTCAGAATACAAATATGTGACATTTCTCACATCTCAAAAACCAACCCATCACAAACTCCACTTGCCCTTTCAACTACTGACTCATTTTGTCTGCACACTTTTGCATCAAAACTTCTTAATAATAAAAAAAAAAGGACAGGATGTCTCAACCCCAATTGTTCTCCTTCCATCTTCTTGAATGTCCTTCAGTCAGAACTGTTGATCTCATCACCTTATCAAAATTGCTCTCCACAAATCACCAGTGACCACTGCTAGATCTAGGGATCAATTTGTGGTCTTCATCTTACTCCACCAGTCAGCAGCCCTTGATGGAGATCATCTATCCATCCTCCTGTGTTCTTTTGGCTTCATGATACCATACCCTCTTCCGACCTTACAAGCTGTTCCCTCTCACTGGTTTCTTCCCATCTCCACAATGTCTGCATGTTGGAGTGTCCTGGGCCCCAGCCTTTGGACTTTAGCTCCCCCACTGGTGATCCATTCAGATCACCTGGTTCTTAAATATTGTCTCTACCCTAGAGATCCTGGCCTTAACACAAGGCTTATGTCTTTCTTTTTTTTTTTTTCTTTTTGGAGAGGTTTTTTTGCTCTAGGGCGCATGCGCTTGCCAGACAGACAGAGAGAGACATAGAGACAGAAAGCGAGAAATCACCCCCCA
>NW_006159645.1:1208-9152 GCF_000334495.1 Tupaia belangeri chinensis
CACGCACACGCGCCCAGTGTGAGTTTTAAGCCACCGGGTCCAGGAAACGAACTGCGGTTGACTACGTGGGAGTCCAGCAACACAGCCATTATGCTAACTGCTGGTTCCCACAAGGCTTATGTCTTGATCTGCCTATTTGACATCTCTACTCAAATACCATAGAGGTATCTCAAATTAAACATGTCTAAAATTAGGGCTTTCTTTAAAACCTTGTCTTCCCACCTCTTCCGCATTCCAGGTAGCAGTCATTCCACTTTTCCTGTTACTCAGACTAAAAATCTTAGAATTAGGGGCCAGCAGGTGGTGTGGTGGTTAAGGTGCTCACACATGGCCAACTGCAGTTTGAGTCCTGGACCTGGAGGCTTGAAACTCACATCAGGCAGGTGTGTGTGTGTGTGTGTGTGCATGTGTGAGTGCCCTGAGAGGAGAATGGAGGAGAAAGGATTGCAGCATGGCCACCCGCCCCCCATGAGATGATTTCTTATTTTCCTCCTCTCTGAAAGTGATTTCTCACTTTCCTTCTCTCTGTCTCTGTCTCCCTCTCTCTAGCAAGCACATGTGCCCTGTGGCAAAAACCTAAAAGCAAAGGAAAAAAAAAAACCCAAAAAAACAAACAAAATAAAAAACAACTTAGGCCCATTCTTGAAGTTACTCTTCTATTCACACCTCGCACAGTCCATTAGCAAATCTTGTTGATTCTACCTTCAAAGATATCCAGATTCTGACCACTTCTCATCACCTCTAGCTCCAACAGCTCAGTCCAGGTAGTTGTCATCTCTCACCTGGGTTATTTCAATAACTCCTTGCTCCCATTTTAATCTGTAGAACAACACAGTACTCAGAGTGTCCTGGAAATTCCTATCCAGTCAATCACTCCTCTGATCAAGACCTTACATGGCTCCCATCTCATTCAGAGTTTAAAGGCCCTATGTAAACCCTCTCTATGTGCATGCATTCACACATACACACGTGCGCGCGTGCGCACACGTCCCATTCTGCTCTCATCATTCATTCTCGCTCACTTTGCTCTAGTCTCAGGAGGCATTATGCTGTTCTTCTGGTACCAATGCAGGCTTAGACAAATAGAACCAAGGAAGAGAACCGAGTGCAGGAACAGACTTATCTATACATTTTAATGCTTTACTTAAATAGCTTATTTTATTATTTACTAAGAGAGGATATACTTTCTACTGAATGGCTTGGGGGACATTCACTATTTAGATCCAGGCAGGTCTAAAATCTGAACCACCTGGGAGATGCTCCATGAAATTGCCTTACTCTTCACCTGGTCTCCTATTTAATACTTAGAAATGCACTGGAGTTGTGTTTGCACCCAATGAGTTGGTAGGCATATTTGCACTGTCTTTAGACCAATCCAGTATGGGGGGAAAGCCAGGAAGGTGTAAACGCTCATGAGTCTGCTTCACGGACCATGGCAGAATCCTCACTGCGCATGACAGTACCATCCACAGCTGCTGGAGGACCTGAGGAGCTGGGTATGTATGATGGAGTATGCTGCGTTATTCCCTGACTTCTCTATGGAGATGTAAGCTTCACCATATGTTTCCATGCCATTTACCATCATTGCTAGTTCATTGACCAGGCAAGCTTAGAGGGCTCAATTATAAAGCAACCTAATTTGTACTTACCAATATCTTTTTTTTTTAAGAGAGAGTTATAGGACATGTGTGCTCACCAGAGAGACAGAGAGACAGAAAGTGAGAAATCACCCCCCTAAGGGGATGGTCTTGCCACAGTTCCTTCTCTTCCATTCCCCTCTTGGGATTCTGGGCAGGCATGCACACATGCCCCACGTGAGTTTAGGTTTCCGGGTCTAGGACTCAAACAGCAGTCAATCATGCAGAAGTCCAGCACCTTAACCGCTAAACCACCTGCTATCCCCCTCCCCCACTCCCAATATCTTTTAAAATCCACTCCATGAGATAGTTCTCTTCCAATCCTGGGATGAAATTTCAGGCACAAACAACACAGCTCCTGGTCCCTCCAGGATGTAGGAAGATAGAGTGGTAAGAACAAAAAAGATCTCTCTTTTTATGTGTTTTTAAGGCAGAGAGTCACTATGTCACGATTCACCTAGCTCAGCCTCCTGAGAAGCTGGGACTACAGGTGTACACCACTGTGCCCAGCTTCTTTTTGGATGAGCTAGGAATCAAACCCTGGGCTTCCACATGGCCTCAGCCTGCCAAGTACCAGCACCTAGGGTGCACTACCACAGCTAGACAAGAACAGGTCTTCTTAATTGATGTTAATGTGTCAGGTTTCTCCAGACATGCCAGGACTCCAGTTGTTTCATGCCAACTGGCTTGTGTAGGGGTTAAGAGACCCTCATTTAGAGGAGACACTTTAAAATTAATTACAATAGATTTCTTGATTTCAGTGCAGAAAGCCTGGAGCAGCCAGCAGAATATGGTGGCACACAGGGAACTCTGCTATTGGCTAATTGCTCACGGTTGTTCACTGTAAAACTGAACGGATGGAGAGTCTACTACGAATTGCTTGATTTACGTAATTCAGAAAATCTCTTGGTCTAGTAAGCAGAAACCCAAAGTGCTTAACAGAGAGGCTTAGTCTTTTATCCAATCACAGACTTGAGTCAACTCAGAGGAGTCCTTAGATCACTGATTCTGAAACTGACTAAGAAGGAGCAGTAACAGCAGCTGGGGTTTGGGTAGAAATGCACATTTTCAGGCCCTATCCTGGACCTACTGACAAAAACTTTGGAGATGGAGACTTGTGACTTTGCTTTAGCAAATGATTCAGCTGATTCTGAGCTCCAAAATTCAGGTGAAATCTCCAATGATTCACTCCATTTGCCATTATTACTGGTGCATTGAACAAGCAAGTCTTAGATTCCTGAAATTCAGGTGGAGGAGTGAGCGGGAAGCCTTCAGGAATGACTCTATAAGATCAAAATAAATATCTAGTGTAAATCTCCCTTTAAGTCTCCCCCAAAAGACCTGCAGCTATTCACTACGGTGACTGTGAACTGCAAGAGGGACTATAGCCATGGCCTTGGGAGGTTTTCAGATGATGTTTCTGAATTGTTACTATAGATACCCAAAATGCCTCTGCATCATTGGAGGGGAGATAATTTATGGTAATCAGGTAAGAAGTGAAATTTCGGCTGCTTCATTGTATTTTAATCAGTCCAGTCACCCATCCTGTGATTCCTTTCCCATTGCTAAATAGAGTAAGTATCCTCAGAAAGGAAAAGAATCCAGTCCCTATTGATTCCTGACCCGTGTAGTGAGCCTTATTATGGAAATGGCCCACTGGAAGTTTTCTAGGATATCCCCTTCCTATGTAAGAGTAAACTGAAAGTAATACTATATCCCTAGGGGCACTACAGAGATTGGAAGTTCCACCTAACATTTGAATACAGGGGTTGTTCTACTGTGTCCTCATTTAACTCCTCTGTTTGGCACATGCAGAAGCAAGAGGGTTATTGGAGAATGACTGGGTTCTTATCAAATGAATGAGGTACTAGACTAGCTGTGGTCAGGGACAATGCCTCAGAGCTCTTGGCATTTGGTATGCAGCTGTTGATCTGGTGCATCTCATATTTCAATCCCAAATTCACAAAGATCAGGAGTTTGGCCTCCACCAGCGGCAAGACCGACAAAACACCTGGCTGTCATACCCCAGGTCATAAACTGTAATCCATTCTGCTGCTCTCTGACAAGATTTAGTCTGCAGGGGCCTCGACCATCTTGATCATCTCAGAACATCACGCTGATGTGTTATGTCCCTGATGTCCTAGTCAGACACATGTACGCCCGAAGGTGGGAGAAAACCCCTAAGACAAATAAAAAGCCTACTGCCTTGGTGAAGATTCTAGAGTCCCAGGGTCTGAAAACTATTGACATTTCCTCTCCAACATGAAAGATAACTTACTATACTTTGCCTCACCTGTGACTGTGAAGGAACTACCACGGTTTGTAGCTCTTTTGATTTTTGAGATAAGGACACATGCTTTCTGAGTGAAGTGCTCATGGTGATGTTTTGAGTCATTCACTAGGCTGGGAAATTTGTGTGCAAACCAGAGCACATGAGGGCCCAACAGCAGGGTTTATCAACCTTGGCACAATTGACATTTGTAGGACAGACGATTCATTGTTGTAAAAGAATTTACAACAGAATATATTCCCTGAGTAGAGGCCAAGCTGCTAAATTCCTAGAATGCACAGACAAATCACAGGGATATTTAGTAGCATCCCCCCGTCTGTACCCACTGGATTCCAATAGTGTTGCTCTCCTTAGTTTTATGACTATTAAAATGTCTACAGACACTGCCCAATATTTCCTGGGGAGCAAAGTGGCCCCCATATGAGAACTGCTGGTTGGCGGCATGTCTAATTAAGCTTTGCTGTGACTATAACACTGGCTGACAGCTTAACTGCAACCGTGTGCAGGACCCTAGGCCAGGTCCTTCCAAGGAAGCCATTCCAAGATTCCACATCCTCAGAAAACACATGAGATAGCAAAGTCATGACTAAGTATTTTTGCATAGAAAAACATAGAAAAATACGTCAGGACTTTCCTGATGACCTAATAAATGCTCGTGCCCACGTTTTGGGGTAATTTGTTAGTCCATGAACTCAGATAACGACGACACTGATCCACCAGGTCATAAGGTCAGGCATGCACAGCTGAAGTCCAAATGTAAATAGTATATACCAGGTTGGGTGTGAATCTTTTTTTTTTTAATTTTTTACTTTTATTTAAAAAAAAAAAAAGAGAGACAGAGACAGAGAGAAATCAAGAAATCATCCTCCAGGGGGGGATGGCCACGCCGCAATCCTTTCTCCTCTCGGGATCTTGGGCGTGCACGCACATGCACCTGGTGTGAGTGTAAGTCATTGAGTCCAGGACTCAAACCTCCATCAACTACATGGGAGTCCAGCAACATAGCCATTATGCCAACTGCTGGTCCCCGCCCCCCAGACTGGATGTGAATCTTTTTAAGAGTTTTTGTTTGTTTGTTTTGTTTTTTGCTATAGGGCACGTGCGCTCGCCAGACAGACAGAGAGAGACATAGAGACAGAAAGCGAGAAATCACCCCACAGGGGGGATGATCATGCTGCAATCCCTTCTCCTCCATTCTCCTCTTGGGATCTTGGGCACGCACTCACACACGCCCGGCGTGAGTTCTAAGCCACCGGGTCCGGGACGCGAACCGCAGTCGACTACGTGGGAATCCAGCAACAGCCATTACGCTAACTGCTGGTTCCCTGGATGTGAATCTTAAGGCACAAGTAATTATTACTCTTTGAATTGTAACAGGTAAGGGGTGCTGGGTCTCTCATAGTCAGAATATTCAGTTCTGGGATGCAAGGGGTAAAAATGAGAGCGACTCTGACTCCCATAGCACCTCACCTACTGACATTTAAATGCTCCCTCAGTTCACATCTATTACCTGTTGGGAATCTCAGTTGACAGAAGAATGTATTTGGGTCTATTTCATAGATTGTTCTTGCAATTTGGAGGCGCAGGTACTGTAAAAGCATTACAGCCTAAATCAGGACTACAGTAAGGGAAGTGATCGCAGGACCAAACAGTGAGCAGGTTGTCTGGATGGAGAGCTAGCAGGAGGTAGAGACCTACACTAACTCCTGGGTTTTGTTGACATATTGGTGGCAAAGAAGGGTGAGGAAGAGGTTTTCAAGTGGAACTCTCTAATGGGCACCACCCCTTCAATGTGAACCGTAAATATGTGCTGATGAGGCTCTCGGTACTTGGTTGGACAAAGTGGCCTGTTGTGTGGATGTCAGTTGACCTCCTTATCAGCTACCATATGCTCATGAAGAACATGGCCATCGTGGCAGGGATGGAAGCCGTGTGTGGGCTCAATAAGATGAACTTCCTCTCTGAGGCTGTCCTGGCTACTTTGACTGCTGAATTGTTAATCTACTGACGGGGCCTACCGACACTGAGCCCTGGATGTGCAGTCATTCCTGTAGGGACCGGTTAGCCACCAGGTAACAGCTTCATTACATGGAACCCCCTCCATTATGAAGGGCTCAATGTTGTTACTGGAATTGACATAAATTTCTAAATATGCTGTGCTTTCATTGCCTACAGTACCACCATCTGTGAACAGAATGTTTTACTCAACAACTTGATGTCTCATAACCATTGCTCATGACCAAAGAACGAATTTTATGGCAAAAGAAGTCTAGTATCAGGCTCATGGTCATGAGACTTACTGATTTACCATGTTCTCCCTTATCCAAAAGCAGTTACCATATAGAATATAGGAACAGATCATTGAGGCTTCAAAAATGGCACCACCTGGGGGAACCAGCAGTTAGCGTGATGGCTATGTCACTGGACTCCCATGTAGTCAACCGTGGTTCGCGTCCCGGACCTGGTGGCTTAAAACTCACTCCGGGTGCTTGTGCGTGCATGCAGTCCAGTGGTTTTCTTATCGTACAGTGATTACACTTTGAATTAGCAACGGAGAAGTGGTGCTCTGTCTCTCATAGCCCGAATATCCAGATCTGGAAATCAAGGGGTGAAGATGGGAGTGACTTCTCTCACTATGACACCCAGAACATTACTTGAGTATTTGCTTTCCTTCTACAAAACATGGATCGGTGGGCTTAAGGGTTTTGATTCCAAGGAGAGAATGCTTTCTTTGAGGCACACAAAAACTTTCCACTGAATTGCAAGTTGATACTTCAGCCTGCCCATTTCAAATTTCTCAAGCTGCTTAATTGACAGGCAAAGAAGACAGTTCAAGTTTTCGCTGTGGTGGCTGACCAGAAGAATTACCAAGTCCTAACTGACCAGAATTACTAAGAAGTAATTGGGTTGCTGTGACACAGGATGGTGACAGGGTGTGGACTATGTCAGGAGCTCAGGAAATTCTCCTGGGTGCGTCTTAGCACTTTCAAGTCTAGTAGCAGAACTCACTGGAACAATATTGTAATCTGCCGGACAATGAATGAATCAGACCCTTCTGAAATAAAGGTTTAATTCATTTTGCCCAATAAAGAACCCCAAATAATTGGGAGCCTGACTGAAGGCAAAAGGAACAGAGAATGAACATTAGAAGAAGCTCGTTACCAATTATTACTCAAGTGGTGTCGGCGCTTGCCGGCAAACTTAACTCACACTAAGAGGAAACAAAAGGAAAGAGACACAGAGACAGAGTAGCAGTGGACACAGGCAGCCCCAGCCTGCTGAGCCTGCACCACTCAGAGAAGCTGAGCATATTTATAAGGCAAAGCAACATTACATACGTGCATTTTGTGACGTCCTATAGGATAGTTGATGTTTTACGGGGACAGAAAGCCAATGATATCGGTACCATAATCAATCAACTAGTTTTACTACTAGTTATTAAGAACTATAGCAGCTGCGTGTGTTTGTTTCTTTGCTCTTACGTTGGGCACAGAGCGTTGTTGGTGATTAACATTATGAGTCAGCCTTAAGGTTATAAGAGTTCCAGGATGCAATGGCAGCTAAAAGAGAAGAGGAGTTGACATCGCCCTGAGATGTACACAGTGGCTGAAGCTGCCTCCTCAAAGGGCTCCTCCTCTGTGATCACACCTATGGGTGGAGCATGAACCTGTATCCCTCTGTATGAGGAATCTCATTGCGTCCCGTAGGGGGAAGGATGTTGTGGTTGGGTGGGTACAATGGACGTGTGGATGCAGAGTAACAAGAGTGCAAGCCCTGGATTGCGTCTCTTGGCTCTTAGGTTCAGATCCATCCTTCTGGATACCCTCCATCTCCCTCCCCAGACTCTCTTCCAGATGACTTCATGTTAGACTTTTCCAGTGGGGTGCCAGTCGTAGGTTCCAGTAGGAGGAAGAGCTCAGCCATTTCCCCTGCTACTGATGATGGCAGCGGCAGGAACATGCGGCTGGTCTCGACTGCCTGTGCTGCAGGTCAACAGTCTGGGAAGCCTTTCAGCAG
>NW_006159645.1:9401-13469 GCF_000334495.1 Tupaia belangeri chinensis
ATCAGCGGTGTCTGCTCATGGCATAGAGCCAAGGGACAGTGGCCACTTCCAGGCTTAGGGTTGGAGCCCTCTCTGTTCTTTCTCCTCAGCCCTCCCAGCCATTTTTTTTTAAGCCAAGTCCTTGCTTATATCCTTCTCTGCATGAAATGTACAGGGTGGTTTCTACTCTCCTATTTGAACACTGAATCATACAGTCTCCCCCCACTGCCCCAGCCATCTGTACATGGTGAGCATTCGCATTTCCCTTTTCCTTTTTCTTTTCTTTTAAGGAACGTATCATGTTTATATGAGAAGACTCAATTCATGAGTATTTCGGTTGTTCTCAGTCTTCTGTTTTCATGAGTAAGAGCAATAAGGACATTTCCATTTTCAGAATGCATTGTCCAGGATGTATTTGGCAATGCGTGTGTCTTCCCTCATTTGAGATTATACATGCCAGAGCTCTTATGTGGAGATCTAAATGGGTGAAATAGAATTAAACCAGACCCTGGAATCCAGAGAGCATCCATCTGCAGCTGGTTATTTGCAGCTTAATAAGTATTCTGAAGGCTTGTCCTAGCCTTATCTCCTCCAAATGAATTGTGAACACCTTGAGGTTTGATTTTATATCATCCTTTAAATATGTAAAGTGTTATGCGGAAGGGGTGGCAGAGCCCCACTCCCGGGGTTACTGTCATCTGAATGCGCCATCCCATAATCCCATAGGCAATCTAGGAAGAGCCCCACAGTCCTTCGTGTGAATAGCACTTAGGATTTCTGTTGAGGTAGGAGCTAATGACACAGCCATACTCCTTCCATGTAAGGTTGTACCTTAAAAAGGGCTCACTTTCATTACTAGGCTTATTTCATAATCCCTTTGAAGAAGGCAGGGCTCTAAAGAGACACATTTTCTTTTTTTTTTTTTTTTGGAGAGGTTTGTTTTGTTTTGTTTTGTTTTGTTTTGTTTTTTTTTTTTGCTATAGGGCGCATGCGCTCGCCAGACAGACAGAGAGAGACAGAGAGACAGAAAGTGAGAAATCACCCCCCAGGGGGGGTGGCCACACCGCAATCCCTTCTCCATTCTCCTCTCGGGATCTTGGGCACATACGCACACGCGCCCGGCATGAGTTTTAAGCCACCAGGTTCGGGATGCGAACCACGGTCGACTACGTAGGAGTCCAGCGACATAGCCATTACGCTAACTGCTGGTCCCAGAAAGAATTTTTCTATAGGCCAATCCATGGTCTGGTGGATAAGGCAGCTAGATTCCACATGACCAACTGCCCAATTCAAGTCCCAGACTTGGGAGCTTGAGAAACACTCCAGGAGTGTGTGCGTGCGTGCGTGTGTGCATGCACACGTGCCCAATTCCTGAAAGGAGAGATGGAGGAGAAGGGCTTGCATGTGGCCATTCTCCAGGGGGGGAGCTTTCTCCTCCCCCTGTAGGTCTCTATCAGGTGAGTGCATTTGCCCTCCAGCAAAAGAAAGAGAAAAGAAAAAAAGAAATGAAATGCTTTCCCCTTAATTTTAAGCAGTTTAAATGACTTGTGGGCATTGCTTCGTATTCAGCCTGTTCAGCCAGTCCCTCCATGCCCTCTGGGGCTGGCTGGGGCTGGAGAACTGCCCGTACCAGCACAATGCCCGCAGCCCCACGAGGCTGCCTCGGTCCCATCGCAGACATCTGATACTCTGCTTCCCCTCTTCACCTCTGTTAATACCACCTGACAACTCTGTTTTCTGATTTTATCTTCTTTAATTAATTAAGGAGCAGCTCTGCTATCTTCTCAACATGTAGGTATTCAGATGGTTCTGCCATTCTAGGTCCAGCTCTTAGACTTGCTCACATTTTCTGAAATGGAAAAGGCTGGGTCCCGTTTATAGTTGTCATGCCAACTCCCAACCAGCCTTTTCCTTTGGAGGATTTTTCCTTAGCCCATCCACACTAACATAGCAACATGGAGAGTGACAGGAATCCTCAAATAGTCACAAGCACCTTGGCCAACAGGAATATAGAGCTGCACTCCTAAAATGAATATCCGGCCTTGTTCTGTGAGGGTTCAACTTTTATAATCCCGACATAATCCCTTTAAAGCACAAATCCCTAACAAATCCAAATTGCTATGGTCGAAATTCTAATTAAAGACGCTAACCAGAGCTGGTTTTGGTGATAATGCTGTTATTCCTGTCAACCTCATTGTCAGCCAAATTAACAAAATACATTTCTAATAACCAGCTAATGCTGGTAAGAAATCAATAGCTAAAATCATTTAACTCTCAGAAGCTCAAACACTGTTAAGTCACATTTTCTGTTTGTGGAGCTGAATTCTGCAAGATATGTGTGGGTACTATTTCCAAACAATCAGTTGAAAAAGTAGCATGAAAGTGAGAATGTCTTACTTTTTATATTTCAGTAATAGTTATACATCACCCTTATCTTCACTTCTAATGCAATTAGCAAATAATGTGCTGCACCTGCTGAGGCATGAAACAACGATTATCCGAGATAAATGGTATTTTGATTTGCTCATTTTCTGAACAGCCACATCAATAGACGAGTTCACGACAGGATCATACAGGGTGAGTATCCTTCATCCGAAATGCTTAGGACTGTAAGTGTTGTGGATTTCAGGGTTTCCTGGCATTTGGAATATTTTGCATAAACTTCACATCATAATGAGATATCTTGTAGATGGGACCCAAGTCTGAACATGAAACTTATTTCTGTTTTGTATACCCTTATACACGTAGCCTGAAGATAATTTTAGACCTTATTTTTGTATTATAGCATTTTTGACTACAACCGTCACATAAAGTCAGCTGTGGAATTTTCCACGTGTGGCATCATGCTGGTGCTCAAAATGTTTTGGATTTTGAGGCATCTGGGATTTCAGATTTCCAGCTGAGGGATGCTCAGTATCTGTACATATTTAACAAAAGTGGGCTTTAAAACTCTAAGAGCAGAGCCAGCTCAATGGTGCAGCACTGCTGCCCAAGTGATGACAGATCCAAATGGAAGATCCTGGGTTCAGTTCCCCAGGCAGCCTGTGGTGGCTGGTGCCCATGTCTGTCATCCTGGCTGGCTGCAGAGACTGGAGAAGATCCCTCAGTGAGCATCTATGAAGGAGCCTTGTCTTTCTCTCTGTTTCTCACTCCTATGAAATAAGTAAACTCTTTTTTTTTTTTCCAGAGAGATTTTTGTTATAGGGTGCGTGTGCTTGCCAGATAGACAGAGAGTGAGAAATCACCTTCGGGGGTGGGGGGGGGCTGGCCACACCACAATCCCTTCTCCTCCATTCTCTTCTCAGGATTTTAGGCACGCACTCACATGTACCCAGTGTGTTTTAAGCCTCCAGATCCAGGACTTGAACCATGGTTGACTATGTGGAAATCCACGGGCAATCATTATGCCATCTGCTGGTCCTACAATGAGTCAACTTTTTAAAGAAAAAGACTAAAACAGAATAAACATGGAAATTCCATCTCCAAATCCTTGATGGTGCACGGTAGCGCTCTTAATGCAAAGCTTTTCTTTTCATTAGGGTTCCAAGTGCAGGGAGTGAAGTGCGATAAGGAGTTATTAGACACTCCAGGTTTGGTGTGATCACATATTAGTTTTTACTTCTTCCCAGCTCTTTTTTCCTATGTTTGGGTTCAGAGGAAACCTGGAAAAGTCATAGGTCTCCATCTGAATTTCTGCCTACCCCTTTTATCTCGGCCCAGTTTTATTACTGGGAGTATCACTGACTGCCTGTTTAGCTGTCAACACATTGAGAACAGACTTTTCTCTGCCAATAGTTACTGCATTTCTAAGCTATTAAGTCAGTTTTGGTTTTTTGTTGTTTGTTTGTTCGTTTGTTTTTAATAGCAAGAAGTAAAAATGTTAGATGTTTTTTCAACTCTTCAACCACTGGTCAAGTAGCTAAGAGTGACTAAGAATAAACAATACGGAGTGCTTTTCAGAATTATACATTCACTTTTAGTTTGTTTACCGAAAGATGAAGATAACTGAGAAAAATGTATTTTAGCATACCTAATTTGATTACATCCTTCCTACCAGAATTCAGAACTCTTTTTCTGAGTTATAATGTA
>NW_006159645.1:13546-29607 GCF_000334495.1 Tupaia belangeri chinensis
AGGGAAACTATCTTTTTTCTAAATTTCTGCAGGTCGTAGCTTGTAACTGATAAAGCAGAACTCAAGTCTATTGAATGACAAAACATAGAATTTTCATTTATAATGGAAGAAAGAGTGGACTTCCTAAATATCTAGTGGTAGCCTGAAAACCTAGCTAAGCTGGATAAAAAGAACTATTTTAAGTGTCTCATTGCTCCTAAGAGTGAAACTAGGTCAACATTTTCTTTAACTTGAAGGTGGATAAACAATTCTAGCTCTCATAAAACCCCACAAAATTCAAAAGACAGACAAACTCACTGTTCCTCATTAGAAAATACTTTCATTCAGGGCCAGCTCTGTGGCCTGGACGGATGCAGCTGGATCCCCCATGGCTGAACGTGTAGTTCCAGTCCCAGATCTGGCAGCTTAAAAAACATGTGAGGAGTGCACAAAAATCCCGTAAGAAGAGAAAAAATGGAGAAGGGATTGCAGTGTAACCATTTCCCATGGGGTGGGGGTGCGATCTCCCTCTCCCCTATCCCCTTCATGAGCACATGCACCCTCTAGCAAAAAGATATATAAAAAGTACAAGCCGGCAGCTAGGGTTGTGGGTAAAGTGCTAGACTCTCACATGGCCAACTGTGGTTCAAGTCCTGGACCTGGTGGTTTGAAAATCATGCCAGGCACGTGTGCAAATGTGTGTGCCCCAAATCCCAGGAGGAGAGTGGAGGAGAGGGAGTTGCTGCTTGGGGAGATGTTTTCTCACTTTCCCTCTCACCGTCTATGTCTGTCTCTCCAGCAAGCGCACACACCCTATAGCAAAAACCTATAATAATAATAATAATAATACTAATAAATAAAAAGAGAAAAAAGAAAAATACTTCAGGGGGCCGGCAGGTGGCATGGTAGTTAAGTTAAGGGTACTGGATTTCCACATGGCCGATCATAGTTTGAGTCCTGGACCTGGTGGCTTGCTTTCTCACTGTACCTGCACCCCCCCCACACACACACACACTGTCCTTCTCTGATCAAATTAAAATAAATTAGTACTTAAAGTTAAATAAAAATAATTCTTTTTTGTTTTAAAAGAATATACTTCAACTCATTCAACAATAAATATAAATGAACATCTATGAAGTGTCAGGTGCTCTATCAGGTGGGAATATAGGGCCGAACATAATAGATTAAAAAGTCCCTGTCTTTGTAGTAGTCATGTAGTTTTTCTGAAGGGATTATGGAATGAATGGAAACATTAACAACTTGTTAATATGAACAACGAACTAGTGTTCTTCACTAAACAGATATAGTCATCGATGTAGTACAAACCCTACATTTAAAAATACTACATAAAGCACTTTTGTGACTTTTTTTTCCTTGTGCTGCACCACGATCTCTGAATGTTTTCATTATCAAGCTGATCTTATTGAACACGACTTTTATATCCGTTTGTCCTATGGAAATTGTTTTCTGGAAACCATCTTGCCCAAGAAAAAAATATCTTTTCTGGAGAGATTCAGACATAGTGCCGTAAATGATTCTGGCAGGATAAGTGTGGAAGAGGGAGGATATTAGCAATCGGAAACTGGCTTTGTTGCCAGAGGCTCTGTGTGATGGCGTTAGGAGCCACATGCTAGAATGAGCTTTGAGTTTACATGCAGGTCTGGGAAAGCCCAAGGCAGCCAATATTCCATCATAGGTGATTGTAAGACAGTCATAGAGGCGGCTGAACGTCCCTTTTATTATCTCGGGGAGAGTGATGAGAAATCACATCTACAAATCTAGCCGACTTCTAACTCGCAATTCCACCCACCCACTCCCTCAGTCTTAGTTTCTAGCCCCATCACATGGCGCCTTGCCATTTGGAAAAATTCCAACCTGGAATATCCTCACTGCTCCAGGAAAGGAGGAAAGAAGAGAAAAAAAACAGGAGGGAAGGGAGAGAGTTGAAAAGGAAGGGAGAATTGCTGTGTGTTGCAAACGATGAGGCGTTTGGGGCAGTGCGGCTGGGGAGAACTGCTTCTGTTAGACATCCCGCCCACCTGGCCACCTGGGCTCCAGCCAGCATCTGGCTCTAATCATCTCAGCTAAACTGAGAGTTGTTTGTTGTTGGTAGTGAGGTTCCCTCCCCCCCTTAAATTTCCCATTAATTTTGTCCTGCCTTGAGTTTGTTTTCCTTCCAGTAATGCAAGTCTTGAATAAATTCATTTGTAGCTCATGGGCAAAAAGCAGCTTTCAATATAGCCAGAAACATCTTCAGACCATAAAAATGTTGGTTTACCTGGAAAATTTGCATTTACTCCAAAAACACTTAACAGGGCCTTCCCTTTGGCCATGAACATGCCACTCAACTTCTCCTGAGGCTTAGAAGACACCTGAGCACAGGGCCTGCAGCTTTTTTCAGAAAAACATGTCCCTGAAGCACATTTGGAAGTCTGAGAAGCTGCATCAGAGAAGAATTTAGATAAGCTATCTGATTTCTATGAAGTCCTTTTGGATTTTTTTGTTTTAAACCCAGGCACATGTTTATTTTCATAATTGAAGAGTTATCATCTTAGACACTGAAAATAAGCATGTCTTATGTTTTCTAATGTACGGTTGTACTCCTAGGTGGTAGTACTTGGTTTGAGCTATGTTTCATTGTTACAAAATGGGCTGGCTCCTTTAAGAGGCCACAAGTTGTCTGCTGAATCAAGCTGAGTCATTTATCCAGGAAGGGAATTAGGAACAGCTGTGAGCCAGCTACTAGCAGGAAAAGCAGAGGCCTGAGAGGGACAACCTGCCTCTCTAGGAAGGTTCCAATACCTCAAATCCAAATGGAGAGGGGGGACTTCCACAGGCACCATTTGCTAATGAGACAAATCCTTGTGAGCTGTGCAGTAAGAATGGTCCCCCATCTCTAGCCTGGGGGCGAGGGGAAGACAGGGCCAGGAGGATCAGCACACTGTCATGCTGTATTGGTCTATAGGGCGTGTGGCCTGTGGGTCTCCCTCCTCATCAGATTCAGTGGTTACTAAGCACTCTCTGTGGCCCGTTGAGAGTCCATAGCCTCATGACAACTTTGTCCAAGTTTTTGAGGCCCACTTAGAGAGGAGCTGAATTTGGGTAACCTAAAGGATGATATTAACATTTGCATATGATTAAATGGAGAAAACAGGACCTAGTTTTGTCTCTGATGTAGAAAAAAAATAGAATTTACAAATGATAAAAGGCTAGGAGAATACACCTGGAAGTTTGAATGAATTCATCTCTGGAGCTTATGGGTCATTTTCGTGCTTTCTGGGTTTATGTTTTTATGTGTTGTGTATTACTTCTCACTGTGGCATAAATAGCCATGTTTGGCCCATCCTTTACTCAATGAAATAGTTCTTGATCATGTGGTGTGTGCTTGACACTTTGGGGAAGCAAAGGGAGCAGGCCCGGAGTCTTCACCTTGGTCTGCCCCCGCCACCCCATGGCTCTGATGTCACCAAGCCCTTCCTTGGGATGGCTAAATCTTTTCTTTTTTTTTTTTTTTTTTACCTTTTTAAAATTTTATTTTTTTAATTATGATTTCTGGTTCACAAATATTCAATGTATGTCTTTGTGGGGTACACTATGGCTTTTTCTCTCAGGGCCTGGCCCCTAGCTGGTCTGGCAGTGCCTATCCTGAACTCCTCCCAAAACAAGTGGGATTGAATTCATGGCTGCCCTTCTTCAGGCCCTGAGCAGAGGGCAATTGTCAGGAGGGCCTTCCCCATCCATTGAGCGGTCACACCCTCACTTCCCACCTCATTTATTCCCCTTTCCCACTGAGGTTTTCTTTATGACATTCATCAATGCGTATCTCCACAGGGTGTGTGCAGTTGAACGTCGCCCTTCCACAAAATACAATGTCTTCTCGGAGGGGGTCTTCGGTCTTGTTTATTGCTATATGTCCACCACCTGGAAAAGTGCCTGGCACATAGTAGGCACTCAGTAAATACTGTCTAACTGAAGTCAGGTTCTCTTCCTCAAGAGAAGAAGCCGTAAAATGATATTTTAATGTATCAAGACCGAGTACCAATCCACAAATTTAGGTAATATGAAATATGGCATTTTCTACAATATATATATATTTTTAAATCAGCATCCCCACTCCTGAACTAGTGGGAAATTCTCAGTTATTCCTTCCCCCTTACAACCTCCACTGAGGATTCCATCAGGTTCTGAGTCCAATGCAGTGGCAAGGGTTTGGGGAGGATGCTCTGTTAATCAGGCCATGTCCCTTCCTGCCTGGTGACCTTCAGCTGCCTCTGGGCAAGGCTGAAAAGCATCAGTGCATGTGGCCTCAGCTCCCAAATGTACCACCCACGAGTTCTTTCTCTCTGGGGTCTGGCCCCAACCTAGCCCCTGCCGGGAAGCAGAATCCACACAACTGTTCTTCCCCACAGCTAGGGGAATCACCTCTTACTCTGGGTTTTCTCGCCTGTTTCCTCCTCAAACCCTATCCTCCCATGGGCCTCCAGCTTTTAGAAAACTAAAGTCAGAAAGATTCCCAGAATCCTTCTGCTTCTCATCCAGCCGCTCACCTCCCTGAAGCAAAGATGTGGAGTCAGCTACCTGCTCAAGACGGGGAAGAAAAAAGGAAATCTTCAAACTACTCTGACAGAAGGCAGACGGTGTGTTACAGAAGGGAGGCAGATAACGCACAGGTGAGAGTGATTTTATAGAGGGTGAAGTGAGGAACCAAGGGAGGAAGAAGGCTTAATGGTGTCTTGCTTTTGAGTCAGGCCTTGAAGGCTGGGCAGGATTTCCCCTGACCGAGCACGATGGCTAGAAAGAGAAGCATAGCAATGAGTAGAGGTGGTGTTTGGGGGAAGGTAAATCATCTCATCTGACTGAGTACACTTTGGCAGTGGGAAAGGAAACCCAAAAGAGTAGGCTGGAATGGTTTGTGGCAGACTTTCAAAGCCAGGGTGTTTTGATGTCAGCTTGTAAGTACTTGGCAGCCGTTGAGTCAGAGAGGGAAAAGATTCGAGCCGTGTGTTAGAAAATGAAACAGCGGCACTGTCTAGGACGGATTATGGTAGGGGCTGATGAGAGGCTACAAGCAGGGAGACCTTTCCGTAGGCTCTGAAATCGTCTAGAAACTGAAAGGAAAAAGGAGGAGACACGCAAAACAGGCTTGGCCACTGGAGGAGACACGCAAAACAGGCTTGGTCACTGGTTGAGAGGAAGACAAAGAAGCATGGCGGTTGTGAGACAGGATATTCTCAACAGACCAGGGAAAACCAAGAGAAGTGGCTGGTTTGGGAAAAGACGACAAGGCTGGTCGTGTGGAGTCTGGGTTTCCATCAGAATAGTGAGGTCACGGGGAGGGAGCTCAAAAGGATTGCAGGACTGTCCCTGAGATGGGAAGAGAATTTGGGTCATACTGCTGCATGTGTGTTGTGGCAAAAAAGACAAAGCAAGGGATCTGATGTGGGATTGCTTTGATCTTCCTGGGAAAGTAGGAGACAAGGCCACTTACTCAGTGCCAAGTATCATCTTGGAGCTTGAGAGTGGACCCAATGTGAAGCAGCTGCACAGGTGAACATAAGAAGTGCCCATTATTGAGGAATGAAAGAGTAGACCTGTGCACCCTCCAGTTTTCTCTCCAATAGATACAAAATCCTTTTATGGTACTTTTTTGAAATCTGTCCGTGCAGATGAAGGAAGAAGTGGCCTTGAAATTGTGTATTTAGTTTAAGGCATGTATTACGTTTTATTCTCTCTGATATCTGTGAGACAAGTCTCTTTTCTATACTTCCTGTTATGCCATTCATTAGGAATTTATTTTGTAGAAATTTATTAAAATCCCTCAGTGTGGTAAACATGGAAAAGAAGTAACTATGCATTGCCAACATTCTCATCTCCCCTGGTAGGTTTCCTGGTGTTGACCTTCTGTCCCCAGAGAAGGTCATTATTACCCGCTCTCTACTCCAAACGCCATTGTTTTCTTTGCTTGGTAGCTTTGAGTAGAGGGGAGAAAGGCTCATTACAAAGACCAGCAGCACTTGGGGCTGCAAAGGTGGCTGTCTCAGCTGCACCTGCAGCTGGGGAGGAAGGAGCAAGCCTAAGATGCATTTCACTCTCCAGGGTAGGCACCAGACCCTGCCCCTGCTGTCCAGTTACCCATCTCTGGTCACCTCCTTTGGGCCTCTTCCAAGGCTTCCCACACTCTACTGTCTCTCTGGATTCTGACGTCTGGTTTTCATTTGATGGAACTTGCAGTAGGAAACCTAGGGATCTGCCTGGAGCGAGAAGTAGGAATGAGCAGCACAAACTCTGCATGCATAGCCTCATCAACCTTTTCTTTAATAAAAGGCAACTCTCTGGGACTCATTGGCACACGTATTTTTAAACCACTTGATTCTCGTTTTCCTAAGGATATAGCTGAATAAAATGGAACTACTGAGCTGAATTCTTTTTCTCTTCCTTATAAAGCTCCTAAATTGAATGTATGACTGTCAACTCGCTATTCTGCTCCTGTCCATAGAGGAAAAAAAAATCCACTGGACAGTTGGAAATAACAGAACTTGGAACTGGGGTTCAGAATTACATGCTCCTAGGACTAGCACATCCTTCTCTTCTTTCTGACTATCCAGCAGGGGAAGAGCATGATCTAGAAGCAAGGCTATAGGAAGCTTGGTTTATTTATGAGCCAAAGACAATTACATTTCTCATGACGTAAGGAACTAGAAATCTTAAGGACTTGTTCTGAGCTTTTGGCCTAACAAATATTAAGACTTTTCAGGAACAGGTCAGACAGTGATGCAGTCATACCAGAACTGGATCATATGGGAAGGTCTTGGGTTTATGTCCTAAGGCTTCCTTGTGTACACTGGGGGTCTGTGTGCACGTCCATGATCTTGGGCTGGCTGAGGCCGGGAATGGATCAAGGCATGAAGACTTTCATGAGGGGGCTTGTCTTTCTTCCCAGAAATAAACTTTTGAAAAAAAAATCTTCAGAGACTGAGGAGCTCATTTAAGGGAGCCCTGACTTATTAGAAATGCCTTTTCTCTGCCCCCCACAGCTCTACCAAAGAAAATATACACTGGTGAAATTTCACCCTGCACAAACTACCTCATTTGAGTAAACAAAATCCCTCTCCACTACTCCCTTCATCCTGTTCAAGATCAGCTTCAATTTTCCAGTGCAACACCACTCCAAGGTTTTTAAGAGGGGCTGCATATATACATGTATTTTTAATGTTTATTTTTGCCCCAAAGCCTTCAGCATTTCCCTGGAGTGAGTCACACTATGGGACCATTTCAAAATGTCCCCGTCAAAGAACATTGCTCTTCCCAGGGGAGACGGGAAGTTGGTAAATGACAGCCTGTCCCAGCATGTCACTGTGTGGCGTGTGCAGATTTTAATAAAGAAAAGCTGTTTCGCACGCCACCAAGGCCACTTGACTGATTGCCTTACAGGGAGTCAGCCTTCTAGATTTTTCCCTAATTCTACAGAGCCATGATGAGAAAACTAAAGATGGTCATTAGGGAATTATTCCAATCAGTTTAACATGGGACTCGGTCTTCATTCTCTCTCTGTGACAGAAGTTTGAGCGCTTTCATTTGCAAATTCAGTTTTGTTTTGTTTTATTTTTTAAGAGAGATTTTTGTTATAGGGTGTGTGCACTCACCAGAGAGACAGAGAGACAGGAAGAAATCACCCCCCAGGAGAGATGGCCACACCACAATCCCTTGTCCTCCATTTCCCTCTCAGGATTTGGGGCACTCACGCACACATGCTCAGTGTGAGTTTAAGCTGCTGGGTCTGGGACTTGAACTGCGGTCGACTACATGGGAGTTCAGTGGTATAACCAGTATGCCATCTGCTGGTCCCACGAATTCAGATTTTGTAATAAAATAATTGAACTGTTGGGGGTGAGAGAAGGAAGATGCAGGGGCTGCTCGGAGTCTGACCATTGCCCATCCCATGAGTGCTCAGGCTCAGGCCTTGGTTAGCTCCTCCCAACCTTCCTCCACACTGCTCAGATTGGAGTAGTCACTCCTTGTTCCCTCAAAGCACTTTGGAACTTCCTCCATTAAAGCACATAGCATGCTAGAATTACAAGTTTTTTTTTTGTCTTTCTCCCCTAATTGCCTGAGGGTATGTGCACTCACCAGAAAGAGGAAGAAAGAGAGGGAAAGGAAGAGAGAGAGAGAGGGAGGGAGAGAGAGAGAGGTGTGGTCAGGCCGCATTCTCCTCTCCTCCATTTCTTCATCCTGTCAGGAATAGGAGCACCCACACACCTATACCCTGTATGTTTTTCAAGCCAACAGGCTTGCAATTCTAACTACAGTTGGTTATGTGCGATCTGGCTTCTTTAACCACTAGGCTACGGGCCTGGCCCAGGACTGCATCTTTATTTTGCTTTTTCAAAATTTGCCAGATGATGTGTGTGCTCATGGGAGACTGAGAGGGGGAGAGAAGGGGAGAGTGAGAAAGTAGCCCCGACAGGGAATGCTCAAATCACAATCCCTTTTCCATTTTTCTCTCCTGTCTCCTTTAGAGATTTTGAGTGTGCATGCACATGCACTCGGCCTATTTTCAAGCCACCGGGCCTGCAATTCAAACTGAGATTGGCCACGTGGAATTCAGATTCCTTAACCACTAGGCAACAGAGTTGTCCCAGGGTTACAAGTCTTCAGGCAAAGGCCACTCGCCTTACCATCACATGTCCTACTCCCATGTATATGGTCTCAAGGGAAGGGGAGTGGGCCAGACTGATCCATACGTTTTCAGCTAACAGTCCCAGAACAGGCCCTGTTACTAGAAGGTTTAATATGGCATATCGTAATGCAAGACGGCCAGAGTGACTAGGCCAGGGATCCAGAGAAATCTCTGCTCACGGTGCTAACGTGGGTATGTGGGATTTCCTATGCTCTTCACCCAGCAGCCTTCTGCATTCCAATGTTCTAAAGTATTCTTTTTTCCCTTTTCATCCTTGTAAGAAAAGTTAAGGCATCATCAGAAAGTACTGGATGTACATGTGAATTGTGATGATAAATAGTGCTTGGGAATTAGGGAGGTTCCTGGTGTATATTCCCACTGCATGTCAGAACATGCGGACTAAGCTTTCACCTCTACATATGGTCAGGCGCTTTCTGGTTCCTAGCTGCCTGGCATTCAGGCCCCCTTTCTTCCAGTAACATTACCCTAGTTTTGTTTTCATTTTGTCTTTTTTGCTGTTTTAGCGTGGCTGTCTCTCTCACACAAGGTATAGTCTGGTGGGCCCACTCTCCCTCAGCCTGAGAGGAGCTGTCTGTGGTCACCACTGGCAGTACTGTGGAATGGGTGAGGGGAAGTTTCTCCTTTTTATTGTTTGCAGTGAACAAGTCTTACCTTCGTAATTTGAAAATTAAAGATTTAAGAAAATGATGCCCCAAAGATCTGGCAAGATTCAAAAAAAAAAAAAAGTTTCCTGTGGAATCCGTGCAAGCAGCAACCACAGCCTTGGTCTTCTCCAATACAGAGCCCCGGGGAACGCAGAAAGCCCCGTGCCACACTCCTAAAGTTGCCAAGAATCCCTTTAAAATGATTGAACAGATGTCTTTCCTTGGGTTTAGGCAGATATAAACCACAATGGCCTGCTTTTAATCCCCAGGCTTGGTGTCTTAGGAGCAACAAAATCAATCACTTCTAGGGTTGCTTCCTGAATGTTTTTAAAATCTACAGAATTCTAGTACTAATAACCACTACAATGTGAAAAAAAAAAATCTGTGCAGTTAGCAATGTATTTTATCCCAAGCACAAACTTCCTGTGGAGTCGAACAGGCTCTGCATCTGACTGCATGGACCAGAGGTCAGATGGAATGGTTTCTGAGCTTAGAACCAGAGGCTTAAATGGCTTAAGACTGACACAGCCATGTCCCCATATATCATCAGCAGTAAACACAGAGGTCTTACTGTTCTCTAGAAACAAAGAGAACAACAGTCTTTCCTCAGTAAATCAAACTTTAAGTCAAGCAACTTGTCACAAAATCCCTTGTCACCTCGTTTCTGGCTTTATCATATTTTTGGTGGCATGAGGAAAGATGACTTGGGAACTTCACATAAATAATTAAGTGAAAGCTTTTTGTACTTGTCAGAGAATCTCAATTCAAATTTACATGAGTGGGCCAGGCAGTGGCATGGTAGTGACCCAACTGGACCCACACGGGAAAGGTTCTAGGTTCATGTCCTGGGACCTCCTTGAGCACACTGGGCATGCCCATGGTCTGGGCTGGCTGAAACTGAGGGAGGAACGCAGTGTGAGGACTCATTGCGGTGCTGTCTCTGTTTCTTTTCTTATAGAGAAGTGAATAAACTTTTAAAAATCTTTGTTTGGGGGCGATCAGCAGATGGTGTAATGGTTACATTGCTGGACTCCCATGTGGTTGGCCGCCATGCAAGTCCCAGACCCAGTGGCTTAAACTCACGGCAGGTATGTGTGCATAAGATTCCAAGAGGAGAATGGAGGAGAAGGGATTGTAGCCTAGCCATCCCCACTGGGGAGTGATTTCTCACTTTCTCTCTGTCTTTGTCTTTCTGGTGAGCACACACACCCTATAGCAAAAACCTCTCTTCAAAAAAAAAAAAGGTTTTTTTTTTTTTTTTTTTTTTACATTAGCTCATTTTGGGTGGAGTGGATTACTGCTTCTAAGAGTTTCCAAGAAACTGGCTTACATGCTTTCAAATTAAAGCACATTTTTAAAAAGAATGATTTAATTTTATTATCATCATTATTATTTGCTATAGGGCTTGTGTGTGTGTGTGTGTGTGTGTGTGTGTGTGTGTGTGAAAGAGAGTGAGAGAGAGAGAGAGAAAGTGAGAAAGCAAGCTGCCAGGTCAGGAACTCGAACCATGGTTGGCCATGTGGGAGTCCAGCACCTTAACCACCATGCCACCCACTGGCCCTACAGAACATTTTAGTGAAGATACAAACCTTGCACCAGAGGGAGTCACTGACATTTACCCAGCGATGTGATCAGATGAGGAAAAGCTGCGGAAGCAAGAGTTAGGATGTCTCAATGGAAAGGACGAGGTTGAAGAATAGAGACCTGGGTTTGAGTGGACATTAAAAACAAAAGAGAACTTTTTGCCCCCTCTCTTGCCTGAGTTTATTTTCTGCAATAATTAAAATTTGCTTTTGATCAGTGTGTTTAGTATGATGACTTCGAGTACACAGGTACAGTGAACAATGTGCATTTAAAAAACCCCACAAACCTTAATGATATCAAGCACAAAATGAGAAATTCAAAGGACAAACTCAATAATAAAATATCTTTGGCAAGAAAAGACTTTGACTTTTTAAATTTAATTCTCCCGTGAGCCAATTTATAGACGGGTAATATGAGAGGGAAGTGATCTGGAAAAAGCCAGACGTGCTGTCGAGTTTGAGAGATGCAGGCACATCATGCGTATGTAAGAAAGACAAGCCAGGATGTGGTTTAGTTGGAAAATTACTAATGAATGTAGAGTTATGAATGCATCTAACTTGATGCCAGGTTATCTCAAAAATCTCTTTAATGTCCCAACAATTATACAAAATTATGCGATTCTTTAATTGGTGAAAAGAAGTAGGCAATTTGAAACCTAAATTAAAAATGGGTCTTATAACCAAGGTAGCCTACAAGCTGTTTGAAAAATATGCACACCTCAAATGAATGAACCAATTCAATAAAAGAACAAAACTGAAAAGGGAGAGATTGAGTATGTTTTCTGAGTAAGATTTGCTTATCATGAATGGGTATATCATTATCAATAAGGCATAGTGGTTAAGGTGCTGGATCCCATATGGCAGACTGTGGTTTGAGTCCCAGACCTCATTGGCCTGACATGGCAGGTGCATGCGAGTTTGTGCCCCAAATCATGAGTAGAGAATGGAGGAGAATGTATTGTGGTGTAGTCGTCTTCCCTGGGGGATGATTTCTCACTTTTCATTCTCTTTCTGGTGAGCACACCCTATAACAACAACAAAACAAACAAAACAACAACAAAACAAACCTATAAAAAAATGTAAAAAAATAAGATTTGTGTTTATATACAAGATGTAATATTTATATTAAAATTTGTACTTCAGAGAATTCTAAGGTAATTTTCATACTAAGACTTTATACATTTGAAATCTCTTTCCCACAATTATAACTTCGCCCACTCTTTTGGGAATATAATCCAGCTAATTCTTATCCAATAACATCTACCAAATACCATCATGTGCATGTAAAACAAACTCTTTTGTTATTTATAGAATAAGATGTTACAACTTCATTCATTTATTCCACTTTCAATTACTCTTAGGAGGAGTTAAAAATTCCTATTCAAGGCTCCCAAATCTCGTCTGCCCATTTCTATCTGAACCAGTGTCGCAGACTCAGTCCTCCCAACCTTTTCGTTATGTCATCTTTACTCATGCAGAGTCAATCATCTCACCCCAAACAAAAGCTCAATTGTTCAAAGACAATTGATTTTTATTGATGAGAAAATTTTGTAGATATAAAAGGCATTTTTTTTTTACTTATATGACATTCTTAATTTTTAAAATCTTCTTTTCAAAGATAAAAACTCTTGATGTTTTCTGATAGAAAAATAGTTTCTCAGTTATAAGGGTCCCATCCTCTTTCAAAAATGAATCGATTAATCATATCGAAAGATCTCATAGGCTGGTCATAGGGTAAAATGTGTCCTCCACCTCGAACAATCACCTTAAAAAAGAAAAGACCAAAGCAAATTTAAAATGTAGAGAAATGAGTATCCTAAATAAATGAGAAATTCTAATTCATATTAAAATAGGTTTAAAGCTTATATAAAATACAGAATGTATTTGACTAATCCACACCTCTGGATATACTACTTACCTTGTTTATAGATTCATGACTGGCGGCACCTTATGATACGGAAGTTCTAGAATTATGTAGTTAATTTTACACAAAAGTGTCCTCATCATTCTTGTATAACTGAAAATTATTTCTTATCTTTTTCTCCTGAGTTCTCTGTTCCCTATCTTGGGAGTACTGAGCTAGCTGTAAGTCTTACCTGGGTAGGCCTCTGAGGTAGGGAGCCACCCCCCAGCCCAGGTCTGCCTGGTGTGGAGTGTCTGTCCAATCCAGACAACTGGAGGTGAGTTCAGATGAACACAAGGGCCTCCCGTCAGCCAGGCTGTGTGTAGACAAAATGGGAACTGGTCTCTGTACTCCCAAGGCCTAGATTGTCAGCAAATATCCCAGGTAGAGACAGGGATATTTTCATATTCATTTATTCCACTTTCAATTACTCTTAGGAAGAGTTAAAAATTCCTATTCAAGACCCCAAAATCTCGTCTATCCATTTCTGTCTGAAAGAGGGAGTCTTTGTGATTCAGTGCCGAAAGGGCAAGGACTCTGAGTACTGGGGGGTCATGCCATGTGCAGGACGAGTCGGTGTGGCCTGAGATGTCCTGCTGCATATGTGGAGGCCAAACAGGAATCACTAGCATAGGAAGTGAGTACACTAATCAATAAACAGGCCACTCTCAGTAATAACTTCTAGCTGCTGAAGTTAAAGATCACCTTCACAAGGCCATTCCTAAAAGGCTACGTTCTTTTACCTGCCTTCATCCAAAGGGAACTAACAGAAAAAATAAACTCTATTTGCACAGTGCATGTACTGTATTACAGAAACCTCCCCCCCGACTCACATCACCCACCACCTTGCGGTGAGGTAAGCATGATCATGCTATTAGGTAACTCTTAGCATCAGCTCACAGCTGTATGAGCTGTGTGGTACACAACTGCCAGGGGGCACTTGCATCAGCACTGAGGTGACTGAGCTATCTGGAACTATCAGGTGGCTTGTCCATGTCACACAGTTGTCTGCGAGATAACCAGCTGGACCCTGACTGCTGATAGCAACACCGGCATGCCTAATGAAATCACAGTACTTGCACAGTAATCCTCGGGTTTGAACTGAGCCCTATGGCTTAGTCCAAGCACAGGTTGGCTCCCTCTCAACAGCCCTCCGAGGTAGGTAAGGGAGGCAGGTCACCATTCGCCGATGTGGGACTGGACTTCCTCCTTACACATCTGAATGGAACTTTCTGCTTTCTGCTGCACTTGATCAATGGTCACTTGTGCCTCCTTGCCTCGACTGTGGAGCCCATCTACCATCTGTCTCCGGGCTTGCACCTGGGAACCGAACGCGTCCCACTTTGTGTCACAGACTGAAGGTAAACACATGTGTGACAAGGGCCCCTTTGTGGGACTCTAGAGGAAAACTTGGGCTGCCGCACAATCTCAGGCCAGCATTTTCTTCCTGCAGGCTCTCGTCTAAACTCCAGCCTTGGCAAGAGTCTGACGACTGAGTTCTGTGCAACTTCAACTCAGCTGAGGACACTGAGCGAAGTCATGTGTGTGACAAAACCCAGCTGCTTCAACTGGAAATGAGTTTGGCAGCAATGGTCCGGAACAGCAATAAATCGAATACCCGCGAGCTAAAGGTCATCCTGCCTCCAGACCCAGAGCTGCCTCATGAAGGAGAGTGCGGGGCTTTACAGCCTGGCTCAGGAGTCAGAGGGCAGAAGTGTGAACAGAGGCACAACAAGCTGTGTGACCTTGGCGAATGACTTAACCTCTCTGAGCCTCAGTGGCCTTAACTGCACAACTGGGCAAGAAGTATTTCCTCCTGGAGTAGTTATGAGGTGTAAGGATTTCATGAAATAATGTCTGCGGAATGGTTGGCGCAGTGCCCGACCTGGGATGGTATTCAGTACATATTAGTTATTATTATCCTTTGAATAATGATTCCTATTCAAAATACAGAATCGAAATGTCTGAATCAACCTAACTATCCTAGAACACTCGGTGTTCCTAGATTCACATAAAAAACAATCTTGACTTAGAGGAATTGTTTAAAACTGGTTCTCAAACTGGAATGTGCATAAAAATAGCTGGGCTCCTTAAAGCAGACTATCCAGCTCTGAAGGTCCAGGATAGGGCTCAAGAATTTGCATTTCTTACTGTTTTAAAAATGATACTGATGCTATTGGCCCAGAAGGTGGTGTCACCGGTGATTAAGGCGCTGGACTCCCACATGGCTGACAGCAGCTAGAGTCCCAGACCTGGCTACTTGCTTTCTCACTCTGCGCCCCCTCTCCCCATCTCTCTCTGGTGAGCACACATGCCCTGTAGCATTAAAATGAAAACAATAAATAAAATGAAGTAACAAACTCTCAAAACAAAACAAAACAAAAACAAAAAAACTACTTGTCCAGGACCACTAGGCAGACCTTTTTATATTCTGTGACAGACCAGGGAATTTCTTGCTTACGTCAAGGGAGAATACAAGTAGAAAGTGTTTCATGCCGACTCATGACCACGCCTTTGTTTATTCCTTTCTGGTCACCCACTCCCTCGTATTCACTCACACATACATGCACTCTCACAGCCTCCGGTCTGTAGTAATCAAATGGCAAAGAAGAGAGGAAGCAGGTGGGCATTATAACTCCTGAACTCAATGACCTGCCTGACCCTGGTCCAATTCCTGAGCTGCCCTAGAGAAGGACCCAATGACATCATTAAGGTTGTTATTAAGACTGGAAAGAAAAGCTTGTTAAGGAACAAAGGCTATTTCACATGCCACAAAATTCCCAAAGTATGCTCATAAGCAGATTCACAGAGAGCGTTTTACTGACGTTAACCTCAGAACTGAATTTACGAGCGGTGGAAAATACAACACTCTGTTGTTTATAGCCATGCAACTCACCACTCACAAATCAAGGACACAAACCACTCGGCAGCTTTTCGAGGTGTGTAACAAAATTTGTCAGGCCATGATTACATATTTAAATGCGATAAGATTCATCTCAAGGCTCCCTGGACAGAAACAGTCTCATCGCCAGAAACTGTATATTTTGGGTGTCACCACACCAGAGCTGAAGCCTCTAAATTCATGTGTTCCAGATGTTCCAGGGGGTCACAAGCGTGTCATGAATTTAGAAAGGGTTATACAAACATTTTGAAGCTTCATTCCACTTTATCTTTTTATTTAATTTTTTTTTCTTTTTTGGCTATAGGGTGTGCGTACTGACAGAGAGAGAGAGAGAGAGAAAGAGCAAAAGAGG
>NW_006159645.1:29638-51250 GCF_000334495.1 Tupaia belangeri chinensis
CCCCTGGAGGGATAGCCAAGCCGCAATCCCTTCTCCTCCATTTTCCTCTTCAGAGTTTGGGCACACATACACATGTGCCTGGGGTATTTTTCAAGCTGCCAGGACCAGGACTCAAACTGTGCAGTTGGCTATGTGGGATCCAGATACCTTAACCCTACGCCACCAGCTGGCCCTCCACTTAATTAAAAAAATAAAAAAATTCAATTCTCCCTGGATCCATTCGAAACACCGACCTGGCAGTAAAGGCTTCCCAGCTCTGTATTTTTAGGAGGCAGAATGTAGAAGAAAAGCCACCATGGGCTTATTGATGTGTCAGAGAGGCTTCGAAGAGTCTGGGAGCAATAGATCATCAGACATAAATCATCGGACGGACAGTGTGGGGTGGGGTACGGGCAGGGAGATGCACCACAGACAGAGGAAACCGGGCATGCAAAAGCAATGGGCCGCGAAACTGCAGGGCGCGTGCTGCAATCTGCAGGTGGGGCCTTTCATGAAGGGCTAGAAGGAAAGCTGAGGGGACAGCAGAACAGGCAGACCCCAGTAGGACCATGTAAGGCCCCATCGCACATGCTGGCCTGCGTAGACCTTATCCTATAGGGTTGTTTCTTTGTTTTGTTTTTTAAAATTATGGTAACATACACTTAACATAAAGGAACATCTTAACCATTTCTGAAGTGCAGCATTTAGTGCATTTACAACGGCTGTGCAGCTACTGCCACTGCACTTGCAGAATGTTCTCATCACCCCAAAGGAAACCCACGTATTTACTAGTCACTTCCCATTCTGCTTTTCTTCCCAGCCCCTGGCAATCACTAATCTGCTTTCCGTCTCTACGGATTTGCCCATTCTGAATATATCCTAGAGGATGTTAAGCATGGTACAGACACACTCGGATTTGCATTACAGGAAGATGGCTCTAACAAGGAGGCTGATGTGGAAAGGAGTGATACTGGAGAAAGGAGGCAAATTAGAAGATTACTGGATCAGATAAGAGATGATACAAACGTGAAAGAAGAGGATATTGGGGTGGGACCACTAAATGGGTGATTAATCAGATAGAAAGGATGTGAGAATTATACATACACACACACACACACACACACACACACACACACACACACACACACACACACACACACACACACACACACACACACACACACACACACACACACACACACACACACTCCAATTCAGGCTTCTAACTTGAACAGATTTGCAAGGGGGATGGTGCTAGTAACCTGGAAAAGGGAAAAGAGGCTAGTGAGAGAAGCAGTTGGCTGAGGGGGGCAATGCAGGACAGATTTTTTGGTTCCTGTTTTCCACTACAGAGTGATACATATGCTCAAGACATTCTTGCTTGTTACGGTTTCTGATTTACACTATAATTTTTTTTTACTATTTTTATTCTACTCCACATTTACTAAATCTTACCTTTTAGCTCTCAGACACTAACTATAAATAGAAATAAAATATACATTCAAGTATAAAACGTTACAAAGAAAAAGTACTTAGGAATGAGAATTAAAAAGCAAGCCAGAGCTCGTTAGCAGACACTAAGAGCTTGTGAGTTAACAAAGAACAAGGCCCAGGGAAAGCTGTCCTTAAAGTTCCCACTGTACATAATCAGTGCAGGAAATGAGAAAACGAGCATCTAAGTGGTCCAAGAGACTCAAAAGCAGCCATCGCCAGGGCGCCTCTTCCTAGAACAGCCTAGGCGTACCTTTGGTGCTGTGCAACACCCTGGATGTGCATCCTATAAGCGATCAGTTTACTTCATGTGCTAACAAAACTGCAATTTAGGATTTCCACTTCTGACTACAACACAACAGTTTGTAGCAAGCCAACCCTACTTCTACTTCATAGAATAACAGCAGAAGCTGAATTTAAAAGGAAAATAATTGGGTGTAAAGGTATCAGAGAACAACTAGGACTTGAGAAGGCAAGATCATGAAGAAACGAGAATTGCAAAGATGTAAAGCTAACCTTTTGGGCTTTTTCATTTGGGAAACTCACCAGTTTATAAACTTCTCTGACCAAGAAGCCAAGCAAAAGGTGACAGATAAAAGAATGAAAAACTAAGCAGTAATTTTAGCTGTCTTATAGTGCTTGGGAGACCAAAAAATAAAAACAAAGGCAATCCCAAAGAAACAGAAGAAAATAAGGAGTTGCAGGCCTGTCAAGGAGGGAATGGCACTGATAAACACCACGGTCTTTCTGTTACATCTATGAAGGGCCATGGCTTGTAAGTAATGACAAGTCAGAAAGAGGTTAGCCTTCTCAAATCTTGAAGTCCAGTACCAAATGAGCCATCTTAATCCCTAACTACCAAAGTAATAGGCTTCTTCTCTGCCTTTAAGGAGGAAAAAAAAATCCTCTGTGAAGAAAGATAATATCTTTTTCTTAGATTCTAGTCCAACATTTGATAAAATTTAGCATGCATGCCAAAATATTCAATAAGATCAGCAGCCAGCAGATGGCATGGTGGGTAAGGTGCTAGACTCCCACACGGCTGACCACAGTTTGAGTCCCAGACTGGCGGCTTGCTTTCTCTCTTTCTTTCTCTCTCTCTCTGGTGAGTACACATGCTCTATAGGAAATTTAAAAATAAATAATTCTTTTTTTTTCTTTTGAGAGGTTTTTGCTATAGGGCGCGTGCGCTCGCCAGAGAGAGAGAGAGACAGAAAGACAGAAAGTGAGATATCACCCCCCAGAGGGGATGGCCATGCCACACACCACAATCCCTTCTCCTCCGTTCTCCTCTCGGGATCGTAGGTACGCCCGCACATGTGCCCAGCGTGAGTTTTAAGCCACCGGGTCCGGGACGCGAACCGCGGTCAACTACATTGGAGTCCAGCGACATAGCCATTATGCTAACTGCTGGTCCCAATAATTCTTCAAAGTATAAGATTAAATGACAAAAAGGGGGGGGGGGAGGAGAACAGAAAGACAAAAGAAAAGGACCTCAGGTGATCCAGATATTGGAGTTACCGTGTCTAGATTTTTTTTTTTTTTGAGCTATTTTTTCTACAGGGCACGTGTGCTCACCAGACAGAGAGGCAGAAAGCAAGAAATCACCCCAAAGGGAGATGGCCACACCACAATCCCTTCTTTTCCATTCTCCTCTTGGGATTTTGGTCACGCTCCCACATGTGCCCAATGTGAATTTTAAGCCACTGGGTCTGGGACTCAATCTGTGGTTGACTACATGGGAGTCAAGTGACATAACCATCTGCTAGTCCTAGCCATGTATAGATTTTTTAAGCAACTGCAGACAAAATATTTAAGAACTAGGTAACAGAATTGAAAATTCACCAGAGGATCAGAATACATAACAGAATCACATGGAAATTCTAGAGCTGAAAATTATTCTTCTGTTGTTAATTAAAATTAAGAACTCAATAGTCGTTAAGCAGTAGATTAAACAAGGTAAAAGAAAGAATATACAAACTGGAAGATAGATCAGTAAAAAATATCCAGACCGAAGCATAGTATCTCAAAGGTATGGGAAATAAAGAGAGGAGAAAGAGAGAGAAAGAGAGAGAGAGAGAGAGAAGATGAGATCACAAAAAATAAGTTTTGTTTTGTTATAGGTATGTGTACTTGCCAGAGAGAAAGAGAGAAAGCACCCCCTTGGGGACTGGGGTGGGTTCAGCCATACCATAATCCCTTCTCCTCTACTGACATCTTGGGATTTGGGGTATGCCCACACAAGTATCTGAAGTGTTTTCCAAGCCATTGGATCTAGGACTCAAACTGCATAGTCAGCCAACTAGGATCTAGCTGCCTCAACCACTATACCATCAGGTGGTCCCAAAATTTAACTTATGTTTAACTGGAGTTCTAGAACAAAATTATAGGGAAGAAATGGCTCAAAGAGATACTGACCGAGAAGTTTCCAAAATTGACAAAAGTTAACAAGCCACAGTTTTGAGAAGCTGTACAAACTCTAAACAAGATGAACACAATGTGGTTAGAAAACTAACCTTCTTTGACATCTTAAAAGATGTCAAAAGAAAGGAAATACTACTTTTGATACTTACAAAGAAGAAAAGAGCTGACTAATCATCAGCAACAATGAAAGCTGAAAAATGGTATCTTTAATCTCAAGAAAGAAAATAACTACCAACCTAGATTTTCTACAAAAATGAAGACCTCATAAAGATATTGTTGAAGAAATTCAAAACTAAACAAAGTTTTAGCCAGGAGATGTTTACTGAAAGAAGCACTACAGGTTGTTCTTCAGACACAGGGAAAATTATCCTTAATGGAAATATGGAAATGTGGAAAAGAATGAAGAAAAACTGATCTTTTATATATGTGGACAAAAATAATGAATATAAATAATAATGCCTTTTGCAATATGAACCATATATAAGTTAAAAGAAAAGATAGCATTTGGGGCTAGCAGGTGGCGAGGTGGTTAAGGGCGCTGGACTCCCACATGGCCGACCACAGTTTGAGTTCAGGACCTGGTGGCTTGTCTTCTCACTTTCCCTCTCTCTCTCTCTCACTCTGTCCCTCTCTGGTCAAATTTACATAAATATGTAAGCAAATAAATTTAAATAAAATAATTCTTAAAAAAAAGAAAAGATAGCATTTGCACAAAAGTAGTATAAATTGAGTTAAAGTGCTATAAGGTACATGTGCATATCTGGAAAATGTAAGTGTACTAAATGAAAATTGGCTTTCTTAAATCTGGATGCATGTTTGTAAACACTAAAAGGAGAGACAGTAAAATAATGTATTACTTGCCAGTAGGCAAGTCAATAGTGCTTAACAAGAAGAGGAAGGAATTATGACTCTCAAATAATACATGGGATAAAAATAATGAGAGTACATGGAAGAGTCATTACTGTGGGATATGAAAAACAGACTTCTTGGGGTCAGCAGGTGGCATGGTGGCTAAGGTGCTAGATTCCCACCTGGCTGACCAGAGTCTGATTCCTGGACCTGATGACTTGAAAATCATGCTGGATGCATGTCCATGTTTGCCCAAAATCCCAGGAGAAGGAAGGGACTGCAGGATAGCCATGCCCCCGGAGGGTGATTTTTCACTTTCCCTCTCTCTGTCTCTCTCCAAGTTCATGTCACTATTGCAAAAACTTAAAAACAAACAAACGAAAAACAACTTCTTACAATCAAGGAACTTTTAAATCAAAAGAAATGTGTAGATCATGTAACATACCCTTTCTTTTTTCTTTTTTTTTTTTTTTGAGAGGTTTTTTGCTAAAGGGCACGTGCGCTCGCCAGACAGAGAGAGACATAGAGACAGAAAGCGAGAAATCACCCCCAGGGGGAATGGTCACGCCACAATCCCTTCTCCTCTATACTCCTCTCGGGATCTTGGGCACGCACACACACGCGCCCGGCATGAGTTTAAGCCACCGGGTCTGGGATGCGAACCGCGGTCGACTATGTGGGAGTCCAGCAACATAGCCATTATACTAACTGCTGGTTCCCATCATACCCTTTCTTTTCAGGAAGATACAATATAAACACCTGAGAGGTAATCAGATCTCTTGGCCTTATCTCACCAGATAAAAAAACAAGTCATGGAAATTTTCCTATACATCAACTCAGAGAATTCCTATTCCTTCCTCAACAAGGCTGGAAAGAATGACTAAGGTTAGAGCTTTCTTCTTCCTTGGTTATCATAGTCAATGAAAACCTAAAAGCATAATACAACACGGTAGGAAGTAATTTAGCGTGATGAGTAAAGCACAGATTCCACAGCTCTGAATTTAAGCCAAGCTCTATGAACCTGGCATTGTGACTTACCTGCCTGTATTTTCTCAATTGTAAGATAGAGGTACTAAATAGGGTGACCAACTGGTCCACTAAAGAGATTTCTGGAAACATGGGACTTTGGATACTGAAAGTAAAACAGAGTCAGGAAATCTGGAATGGATGATTGCTCTAGGAATATTTAATTTTCTATAAGGATTGAAAGAGAAATGAATAAAACTGTTACATGGCACTTGGTGCACAAGTATACATTAAGCTTGTACCATATGTTTATATAGGCAAAATAACAAGCACTCAACCAATGGTTGCCATACTACTATTACCTGAGTTTTATTTTGTCGTGATTTTCTACAGGGCACATATGTTCACCAGAGAGAAACGGAGTGAGGAAGAGAGAGAAAGGGAAAGTGAGAAAGCACCTCCCAGGGGGAATGGCCACACTGCAATCCTTTCTCCTCCATTCTCTCAGGATTTGTGTACACACACACAGGTGCCCGGTGTGTTTCTCAAGCCACTGGTCCAGGACTCAAACAGCGTAGTCAGCCACTTGGGATCCAGCAGCTGGCAGGTGTGCTATTATCTCCATTTCTATAATCAAAAGAATAGTTTTATTCCCTATATTTTTTTTTTTTTTTTTGAGAGGTTTTTTGCTAAAGGGCACGTGCGCTCGCCAGACAGAGAGAGACATAGAGACAGAAAGCGAGAAATCACCCCCAGGGGGAATGGTCACGCCACAATCCCTTCTCCTCTATACTCCTCTCGGGATCTTGGGCACGCACACACACGCGCCCGGCATGAGTTTAAGCCACCGGGTCTGGGATGCGAACCGCGGTCGACTATGTGGGAGTCCAGCAACATAGCCATTATACTAACTGCTGGTTCCCATCATACCCTTTCTTTTCAGGAAGATACAATATAAACACCTGAGAGGTAATCAGATCTCTTGGCCTTATCTCACCAGATAAAAAAACAAGTCATGGAAATTTTCCTATACATCAACTCAGAGAATTCCTATTCCTTCCTCAACAAGGCTGGAAAGAATGACTAAGGTTAGAGCTTTCTTCTTCCTTGGTTATCATAGTCAATGAAAACCTAAAAGCATAATACAACACGGTAGGAAGTAATTTAGCGTGATGAGTAAAGCACAGATTCCACAGCTCTGAATTTAAGCCAAGCTCTATGAACCTGGCATTGTGACTTACCTGCCTGTATTTTCTCAATTGTAAGATAGAGGTACTAAATAGGGTGACCAACTGGTCCACTAAAGAGATTTCTGGAAACATGGGACTTTGGATACTGAAAGTAAAACAGAGTCAGGAAATCTGGAATGGATGATTGCTCTAGGAATATTTAATTTTCTATAAGGATTGAAAGAGAAATGAATAAAACTGTTACATGGCACTTGGTGCACAAGTATACATTAAGCTTGTACCATATGTTTATATAGGCAAAATAACAAGCACTCAACCAATGGTTGCCATACTACTATTACCTGAGTTTTATTTTGTCGTGATTTTCTACAGGGCACATATGTTCACCAGAGAGAAACGGAGTGAGGAAGAGAGAGAAAGGGAAAGTGAGAAAGCACCTCCCGGGGGGAATGGCCACACTGCAATCCTTTCTCCTCCATTCTCTCAGGATTTGTGTACACACACACAGGTGCCCGGTGTGTTTCTCAAGCCACTGGTCCAGGACTCAAACAGCGTAGTCAGCCACTTGGGATCCAGCAGCTGGCAGGTGTGCTATTATCTCCATTTCTATAATCAAAAGAATAGTTTTATTCCCTATAAGGAGGGGAGTAAGTTTCTTTCTCTCTCTCTCTCTCTCTCAACCATGGAAAAAATAAATATGGTAACTTTAAGGGGAAAAAAATAGAAGAAAAGGAAAGAGGGGTGAACTGTGGGGCATCAGTAAAACTTGATGCTTCTGTGAGGCTGACCCACATGGGAAAGTTCCAAGATCACATCTGGAGAGTTCCCTGAATACACAGGACATGCACACGGCCCATGACCCAGGGATGGCTGAAGCTAGGGGTAGGCCATGGCATCAGGATGCTGCTGAGGGTGCTGTCTCTGTCTCCTCCTTTCTGTTTCTCTTGCTCATGGAAGAACTAAATAAACAACTTTAAAAAAAGGAGTGGAGTAAGAGCAGAAGTTATAACACTGCTAAATATAACATTCGTTACTGTACTTTTTCAGAAAAAAAAAAAGGATTTTAATGCATTCTTCAGGAGGGAAAATATTTCTCTTCCAGGCTTCTTTTATTTCCATGTTATGAATGCTTCCTTCCCATGGGAAAGGTCCCAATTAAAGTAAGAAAGAAGCCTGAGTGTGAGATCAAACTTCTGTCAATATGCTCAAGCCAGCTGTGTCTACAGTGGTTTTTACCCCTACGCCTGCCAACATCATGATCTGTCCCATTCTTTCCTTCCACCTCCTCTCCACTTTTTGCCACATGCAATGCCAAAGGCTCTTTTCTCCCTACACAGAAATGTCAAGCAAGCAAGACCTTACTTGTCTTAGCAGAATGGCAAAATCAAAACAAAACAAAACAAAACACCAAAAACGAACTTTTTTTTCTCTTTTAGGAGCCCATTTTACAACACAGGATTTGATGCCATTAAAAAGTAATTGAAACTCCCTTTCCGCATTCTCTCATTCTATGTCCAGTTTTTTACAATTGATACCCACAAAAATATATACTTCAGTTCATTATTTGCCCTATGCAAAGTCTGGCTTTATGATCTACCTTTGCAGTTTTCTTTGGAGGAGAGAAAGTGGGGGAGGAGAAGGCAGAGGCTGTACCATAGATGCTCTCAACTGCCAGGAGTATTGCAAGGACAGACATCCTGACTCACTGTCTTCTGAGTAACATGGAAACAAAAGCTGGCCAACCTGCTAGAGTCTGACTTTCTGTAAGGAGCAACACAAGATAGTTCTAGTAGTAGTGGGCTGGAGCTCTTCTCTCTCACTTGTTCCGGAGAGCCGATTATGCACAATGCTACCCAACTTCATGTTCCACAGTGAGAGTATTCATGGTGGGAGTATTTACACCGTGGAAATTGGCACACACTACCAATCAGTACCCTCTCCCCATGCCAGTTTACCCTTGACTACTGATACTATAACATTTTGCTCTCCCAGGAAAAGATGAAATATTCTGGCATACCCTTTTCAGGGTAAACCCAAGAAATATCCATCCAAATGGGTAAATTACAATGTCCAAAACTTTAAAAAATCAGAAAACCAGATGGGCCAGATTTAAAGTATTTGCTGAAAGGGGAGAAGGGCTTGTTGCCTGCTTCCATTCTGGCCTACCCCCCACTGAATTCCAGTATATTTGGCAACAGTAAAGTTTCAAGATCATATCAGCACATCCATGGGATTCATCTATTTTTAATTAGACCTGAGATATTCTAAAACTAATCTCTTTAGGATAACTTCACACCCAACAGAGTATCTGGATTCAGCTATGTTCTTGACCCACACCCTAAAGGGACTCTTGCACCCTAAATATCCCCAGGCTCTAGGAATTTAAGATACAGAATATGCCAAATGGCATCACATTTTCATAATACTATTTGTTGAAATAAAACAAGACACGTAGTTTTTAACATCAAACTAGTAACTTTACAGGGCAAAAACAGTACCTTAGTCCAGCTGATAATGTGGCAAAATCGTAATAAAACTTAAAACGTTAATCTTGTTTCTTCCCATTGACCATTTCTGTACCCCACGCGACCTTATTTATTTTTTTGCACTGTTTAACATTCTCACAGGTGATTTTGTGGGTCTTCAGTTACACTTTAAATTAAAACAACAAAAGATGCTGTTTAAGGGGCAAACCCCCAATTGTTCCTTAAATACCATTAATTTTTAAAACACATTCTCCATGTGTGGATAACACTTTCAATTTTTGACTCCTTCATATTTATTCAGTTTCCATTTAATGAAATGGTTCACTGTTAAATTTCAATAGATTATTACAAAACACTCAACAGCTAAGAGAAAATTATGCATCATTGCCTAGCTGTTATACCTCAATAAATAGATCTGCTAGCCAATGTATATTTTAACTAATACAATAAATTAGCTCCCAGAGTATTAACTAAGTGCATATTTGGGTAGCTTAATTTAGAAACATTCTTCTTATGCTAATCGGTCCTCTCTAATGAAATAGAACCACATGAACTAAGAAGACTCTTGGCAAATAATCAGAGTAAAATTGGGAGTTGCTATTGTTTATTATTTCCTTTGTTTTCAGGAAGCAAGCTGTGTGGTATTTTTAAGAAAAGAAAAAAAAAAATAAAGCAGGAATTCAATTTTTTTTTTTTTTTAAGAGAGGATGCTCTAGTCAGCACCAAGGTAATGAAACTGTTCCTTCCATAAATTTGGGTCCCAGAATATTTCTCATTTCTTTTTTCTATACAGCACGGAAGGGAAATAGTCTTTAGCCAACAGAAACAATTCATCTTTCAGTCTCAAGGAAACTGTTCTGAACTATTCATTATCTCAGCATGTCTAGTCTATTTCCTTGAAGACATTTGGGCGTGTATGACTGGTGGGCAACCACACCACTCCTCCAGAGTTGCAGTATTGAAACACACAGTCAGAGAAACACAGATGAGGTGCAGGTCAACTTGATTTTAATTCACAGAATTTTTTTTTTTTTGAGAGGTTTTTGCTATAGGGCACGTGTGCTCACCAGACAGAGAGAGACAGAGAGACAGAAAGCGAGAATCACCCCCCAGGGGGGGATGGCCACGCTGCAATCCCTTCTCCTCCATTTTCCTCTCGGGATCTTGGGCATGCACACACATGCGCCCGGTGTGAGTTTAAGCCACCAGGTCCGGGACTCGAACTGCGGTCAACTACGTGGGAGTCCAGTGACATAGCCATTATGTTAACTGCTGGTCCCAATTCACAGAATATTTACTCCATGCTGGAAACTGTGCTAAGGGATGTGCTACAGAGATGAATGGTACAGTATTCTGAATGTCCTCAGCGAGCTCAGCATCAAGTAGGGGAGGCAAGCAAACTAAGGAATTCCATTATGGGGCCTCGAGGTGGAGGGAGCCAAATCCCACATGGCTGACCAGAGTTTGAGCCCTGGCTTAGGCAGCCTGAAAAACATGCCAGGCATATGTGCCCTAAATCCAGACAGGATAGAGAAGCAGAGGAGAAAGAACTGCGGCATGACCACAGCCCATTGGGGACACCTTCTCCCTCTAGTTCAGGCAAGTGCATGTGCCTTCTGGCAAATGAACAGATGTGTAGTATAGGCAATAGGAGATACATCTAGACAGTGTCTGATAGAAGGATCCATCTGGGAAGGATCAAGGAGGGCTTCCTGGAGGAGATGCTAGAACTTAGCTAAGGGCAGTTTTCCAGACAGTCAGGTCAGGTGAATAGGAACCTCCTTATAACGAAAGGGGAAGGAATCAGGTGAATTTCTGGGTATGTGTGTATGTGGGGGGGGTGGTTGGGGGGAGAATGATAATCCATTCTGTTTTCCAGGATCCTAACTGGAAAGCAGGAAGAGTAAGAGTTCAGGTTGGGAAAGGAGGCAGAAGCCAGATCAAATATCTTTAATCCACAGAGTTTGTATTTTATCCTGCAGGTTTCAGAGTTAGTGAGAGGTTTTCAGCAAGGGAGAGACACGATCGAACTTGCATTATGAACAAAACAGAGAGGAGGATGGGTTGCTGAGGAGGGAGACTAGTTAAGACGAGCTAAGGAGGCTATTAGAAAAGAAAAAACATAGTTTAAACAAGAATAATAATAAAATTTATTCAGAGTATTCTTGAGTAGCATCTTTTAAAACTTGTAAAACATCACAAGCAAAACTGTTTCATTCTGGAATGTGTACTGTGGGATAGCCTTCATTTTTTTTTTTTAAATATCTCCAAAATGCTGCACTATTTTTATTGCTTTGTAGAAATGCAGTGCTTTCCTTTTAAAGTAGTTCTTCATGGTTTCTGTGCTGAACCCTAGGAAATGAATAAAATCAGGCTAGAGACAAGGACACTGCAAAGCATATGTAAGAAATGCTAGCTAAGGAGATGGGTAATATGTACCAATTACTATTCTTTTTAATTTTCTGGTAAGACGCAACAAGGCAACGGGCTAATAAATAACTTCTGTTCGGTGTTGTTTCAATGGAAAGTGACAGAAGTGGGAGGAATTCTGTGAGAAAAGATTTAGGCTCTTTTGTCTACGGTCTGGGGCTTGCCAGCGAATCTAAGGCGGATGCTGAGATCTGATGCCTTTATTAGTTGCTTCTTCTTACCGAGGCCCAACTGGTAGAGCTGAACTGAAAAGTTGCTGAAAGACTCAATTTCTTTCTTTCCTTCTTCCTTTCTTTTTTTTTTAAGAGAGATTTTCACTATAGGCCATGTGTGCTCTCTTGGAGAGAGCGACAATTCACCTCCTGGGGGAATGGCCACACCACAATCCCTTCTCCTCTATTCTCCTTCTGGGACTCTGGGCACACATGCACACACGCCCAGCTTGAGTTCCAAGCTGCTGGATCCAGGACTCAAACCACCGTCAACTATGTGGGAATCTAGCGACATAACCATCATGCCATCTGCTGGTCCCGAAAGACTCAATTTCTAATTTTTTCAAAGCTGGATAGTTCAGTAACCAACCTCGGTACAGAGCATCCAGGAAAAAAAAAAGCATCTACAGAACCAAAGCACCCCCAGCACTTGGGCAGGTCTCACCACCCCCATTCTGTGTGTGGATAATGCAGTCCTTTAATGTGGTGGAAACCGGGAGAGAAGACAGCAGACAGCCAGAGAAAGAGGAAGGGAGCTTTGAAACAGACATGGAAAAATCAGGAAGGCCCCCTTCAATTCAACAAGCCCAGGTGAAAGACAGTGAGAGACAAGGTCAAGTGTTTGCTGAGATGGTGGGATAACCAGAACTCATACATTAATGGCAAGGACACCATCCGTCTGGAAAACAGTTGGATGCTATCTAGTGAAATCTGCATAGGCACTGAGAGATACGTGCAAGAATGTCCCTAACAGCAATATTTTTATTAGGTCGTCAGGAACGTCATGACGTATTTTTCTATATTTGTCTATGCAAAAATTCTACAGAACCAAAGCACCCCCAGCACTTGGGCAGGTCTCACCACCCCCATTCTGTGTGTGGATAATGCAGTCCTTTAATGTGGTGGAAACCGGGAGAGAAGACAGCAGACAGCCAGAGAAAGAGGAAGGGAGCTTTGAAACAGACATGGAAAAATCAGGAAGGCCCCCTTCAATTCAACAAGCCCAGGTGAAAGACAGTGAGAGACAAGGTCAAGTGTTTGCTGAGATGGTGGGATAACCAGAACTCATACATTAATGGCAAGGACACCATCCGTCTGGAAAACAGTTGGATGCTATCTAGTGAAATCTGCATAGGCACTGAGAGATACGTGCAAGAATGTCCCTAACAGCAATATTTTTATTAGGTCGTCAGGAACGTCATGACGTATTTTTCTATATTTGTCTATGCAAAAATGCATCATGACTTTCCCAATGACCCAACAGTAGTAAAAAAATAAATAAAAAAGGGAACTCAAATGTCCATTCTGCAATGGAATAAATGAATAATATAATCATATAATGAAATGCCACATGGCAATGAAAAAGGAGAAACTATCATTGAACCTACCAATCAACATGGGTGAGTCTCATGGCAACATTAAATACTAACAGGACATTATTGCTTAAGACATTCCTTTTACAGAAAAGCAAGCATGAAAAGTAAAAGTTTGTTTATGGATATGTATCTCTGTAGTAAAACTATTAATAAAGAAAATAAAAGGAAGAGGATGATAAAAATAAAATCCAGGACAGGTTTACTCCCAGGAGCAATTTAGAAGGGCGAGCTATGGGAAATGTTGTACTTCGTAAACTGGCTGGTAAGTTTACGGGTGTTCATTTGTTATTGCTTTACCTTCCACAAGCGTTACAGATATTCTTTACTATGTACTAAACATTTCATTTCTTTTAAAAAAAAAAAGAAAAGGCACTTACGCCACCAAGCTGACAAAAATGAATCTCAAAGAAATTTAGTGTGTTCTCTGCTGTGCTTTTTTTCCTCCCGAACATAGAGATGATGAGATAGGCCCAGTGTCTGAACACAGGCAGTGTGGGGGTGAGGTGGGGGGACACGGAGAAGCAACTGAACTGAACCAAAGGCTAACATGGGAAGTCCTCTCTGGCAAGCAGCCTCCAAAAGACAGAGCTGGTGCCAGAATCTAAACCTGGGGACGCTGGCTGCTGTATAAAAAAAACAAATATTAGGAACAAAAATAAACACCCCCATCTTCATGCTGGACAGCAGAAGAGCACTAAGTTGCCAAATATTTGGCTTTTTGTTTTGATAGTTTGTTTTTCACTCTCAACTCTAGGCTCCCATGTTTCCCTTCTTCCCGATTTCCCTGTGTTAGAAGCTCAGCACAAATGAAAAGGGAAGGAGGCGCTAGATAAGCTTCATTTGCTACCTACAGGGATGTGCCAGATTATTGTTAAACTACTGTCTTAGTGCTCAGAGACATCGTGTTACTCAGTGTAGCCAGTTTCAGTTATCACTGGGCTGTGATCCAGCAGATCATGGACCATCTCCTCAGCTCCTTTTCTATTGCCGCCTCTCTGAGAGATGGTGCCTTTGGTACCACGAAGCTAAAACTGGACACACCTGCGGTAATTCCAGGCCTACGTGTTACAGAATAGTAAACCCACTTCATCACCCAAATCGAATCTTCGCTATCTCTTAAGGGCACTACAAACAGAGGGAGAGAATCTTGCTGGCTGAAAACAGATTAATACAAAAAAGAGGTCCATAATGCAAAAGGAACAGATATTTATTAATGCTTACAAGGTGCCAGGTAGTGTCAAATAATTTGTAAACATTACCTCAGTTAATCCAAATAATGGATGCTCTCATGAGAGTGGAAGGTGACCCTATTATCCCCACTTCACCGGGGCAGAACCTCTTGAAGAGGTTAAGAGACTTGCCCAAGGTCACGGGCTGTTACGTGGTGGAACAAGGACCTAGTCCAGATCTAACACAGTATCCATTTCCTTAATTCCCATGTGATAATGTCACTTCAGCACAGTGGTCGTAAAAGTAATTAGGATGACCAAGGTAATAAACTGGGGACATGATTCCAGGCTACTTCATAGCTTAAACTCGACGTAACTTCTCAGTCTGGGGTCACCAAAGGTCATCTGCAGTTTGGGTTTGGGAGAGTTCATAAATTATTCTCAACAATCCAAACAGTCTAAAGCAGGGTTTTTTTCTTGGATGCCCCTGGCTATCAGGTGCAGCTCATGGACACCTTCTCACAACTGTGATTTCAAATACATACATACACACACACACCCCTAGGTATACATATATATGCAGAGTCTTCAAACACTTCATGGGAAATACATATTGTGAAAAAAAAAAAGAAGTATGGATTTCAAAATTATTTTGCACCAAAACAAATTTTTACTTTTTTTTTTTTTTGAGAGGTTTTTGCTATAGGGTACGTGCACTCACCCAAAAGACAGAGAGAGACAGAGAGACAGAAAGTGAGAAATCACCACTACCACCCCCCCGAGGGGATGGCCACACGGCAATCCCTTCTCTTCCATTCTCCTCTCGGGAACTTGGGCATGCATGCAAACATGCCCGGCCTGAGTTTAAGCCACCAGGTCCAGGACTTGAACCACAATTGACTACATGGGAGTCTAGCGACATAGCCATTACGCTAACTGCTGGTCCCTATGAATTTGTACTTTCTAAGAAATAGTAAAGAGGATGGGGCTGGTAGGTGGTGTGGTGGTTAAGGTCGCTGGACTCCAACATAGCTGACCGTGGTTCAAGTCCTGGATCTGGCAGCTTGCTTTCTCACTTTCTTTCTCTCTCTCTCTCTGTCCCTCTCAGGTCAAATTAAAATAAATAAATACAGTTAAATGAAATAATTAAAAAGCATGAAAAAGGGATAATAGAGAAGGGCCAGAAGGTGGAATGGTGGTTAAGGTGCTGAACTCCCACATGACTGACCACAGTTCAAGTCCCGGACCTGGTGCCCTGCTTTCTCATCTTTCCTTTCTCTTTCTCTCTCTCTCCCTGGTGAGTGCATGTGCCCTATAGAAAATTAAGAAAAAAAAAAGAAATAAAAATAAAGCACATGCATACACATGACAGTGAGAGAGAGAGAGAAAGCATACTCAACCTGGTCTTGTCATCCCATAATCCAGTTTTCCCAGCTCAGGAGTTCCTCAAGATCTGAGGCACTCACATAACTCTGGCATGTTTTCAGGCCAGCCTGGGTGTCCTGAACCCACTGAGGGTCATGTGGCTGCTAGGCTTTCCAGGTACTGCATTACCACTGTGCTCTAGCAGCTGGGCCCAAGCTTGAACTTGAATCTCCCTTTTCCATAAACATTTTGCAGTCCCCTCTTATACTAGATTACACATGAAGCTGTTACAATAAAATCATCAAAACTGTAAAAAATCAATTCATCATATAGCAATATATATACTTCTATATTAACACATTCAGTAAGAGCAACCAGTGGGTCTGATAACCCACTGTAAAAATCATAATTTACAAGTAGTGAAGAGCATAAACGTTGCTTCAAGGTACCTATGACAACATAAGTGACAGTGTTTTATATGAGAATATTTCTGCTTCCTACTGTGACGAAGTCAAAGGGACAGCTCATGTCACTGCAATCTGTTGCCTACATTCACAATGGAAGGCAACGCTAAATTTCAGTCACTAAGGCAAGCTCCATGACGAAGCAGAAGTACGCTGCTCACGGGACGCTGGAGCCCACGTTACAGCCGCCATTCAAACTCCCAGCCTGTTCAGCCTGAAATGCCCCAGCATACGCAAATGCCCAGAATCTAACGGGCTGGAGGATTGGAGGAAAGTAACTGTGGTGAGACCTGACCCTATGAAGGGTGCTCATCTCTCTGCCTCTGCCTCTGCCTCTTTCTCTTTCTCTCTCTCTCATGCATGTACATGTGTTCTACCATGAATAAAGAAAAAAACTTTTTTTTAAGGGTTGGCCCTGTAGCACACTGGTTAGGAGAGCCAGATACCACATGGGCAATTATGGTTCGAAACTCAGCCGTAGTGGCTTAAAAAACCCAATGGGCATGTGTGTGCAAGTGGTCAAAATCCTGATGGGAAGAAGAAATGAGGAAAAAGGATTTTGGCATGACCAACCCTCACGGGGGGATGCTTTCTCTCTCTCTCTCATGAAAGCACATCCCTTCTAGTACTAAAATACAAAACAAAACAAAACAAAATTCACAACGGAAGGAGAGACTATTTTAGTTAAAGGTTAGTGAAAATAAAGGCACATTTTTTTTTCCCTGCCTTCCAAGTTCACTGACCCTTCAAATCCTAACTGTAGTCCCTTATCCCAGGTTAAAATGTCCCTTATTAAATAACCTACTGATTATCTAATGGAAATGGTAAATTTACTCATAAAACTTCAAAGTCTGAAACATTATCTTTTTTTTTGTTTGTTTTTATTTTGTTTGTTTTTGGCTTTGACATAGAATTCTATCACTCCGTTATAGTATTCGATCAGTAATTAATATCCAGAAACAAATTCCCTGTGGTTGGTGGATAGTATCTTTGCTGAGAACCTCCACTCTGGATGGCGTGTCAAGCAGACACTGCTGAATACAGTTGCTTCTTTGTTGGAAGGTAACACAGACACACTCCTATCTAAAAGCAACACACACCCCAGGACCACATAATTTCAGCACAGCACCAAACTCTGCTGGGAAAGGCAACGAAGGCATTGAATAAATAAAAGAGTTTTTCTACAAGTCTAAATTATCAATGGTCTATCAGTGATTCAAGAGAACAAAGATCACTTGTAAACCTACAATGCATGGGACTGAAGTTTAAAATTTAGCTTAAGGTTTTGGCGGAAGTTTTCAGAGACCCAGTGCTATACCACTAGATACTACTGACTACAAGACACATTTCTAATTGTGAGGTGTCAGATCGGTGACTGGCTTGTTAACAGTAAAACCATGTTCTCAAATTTCTGATTGGCCTGAAAGCCAAGTAAAATAGGTCAGGATTTAGAATGCCCTTCAGGAATCAGAATGGAAGTGGATCTAAATAAACACCACACCAGCTTTCTGCAAGATGGAGGCCATGTCAGTTTCAATTGACCTCACAGTGTAGGGTCCCAAACAGCTGCATATTAGAATCACTTAAGATGCTTAAACGCCAAAATGCCCAGGTCCTACCCCAAATGGGTAAAATCAGGATATCTAGGCAGCAGCCTGGGAGGCACACTGGTATAGAGAAAAGAAGTGGGTTAAGGACAGTTCCAAAGTTTTGACCATTCTTCAAGGAATCTTGCCTTGTTCTGTGTCATGCTTTGATCAAGAGAATGTGATGGGACTAATATTCCAGGACTTTTGACTGCAGGCCTTAAAAGGACTGGCATCTTTTGCTTCTTCACTTGGAAGACCAGCGGCCATGTTGTGAAGCCCAGGCCACGATACTACGAGGTAAGAGGCCACATGGGAAGAGGATTGGAGGAGAGACCATCTTGATTGTCCCAGATTGAGCCAAACTCCCAGCTGAAAGCAGCTGCATGGCTGACCTCAGCCTACCCCTCTCAATCAGAACCAGCCAAATAAGCCCATATAATCCACATAATCGTGAGATATAATAAATGTTGTCTTAAGCCACTAAGTTGTGGAGTGATTTGTTCATGCACAATAGATAATGGAGAAAGGAAGATATTTACTAATAATCGTTCATTCTTTTTCCTGAAAGATCTGTCATTCCTATGTATGGATCTTGATATGAGCTGAAAACCAAGGTCCAATTCATCCAACTCATGCAGATTTAAGAAATAATTCCTCTGAGTGCTTAGGCATACTCTTGTGTCACATAAACAAAGGAAGGCCAGTTTCCCCTGTGGTCTTAGGCAAACCACCAGCTCCTTCTGTTCTCCATCTTCCTCCCCCGTCCCTGAGAGCTAGCAAGTACAGAATCTGGGTGGCCTTCGTGACTAGGACTTGCTCTCCCACTGCAGGAAGGGCAGTTGGCAGGCAGCCCCCAGCTGTTAGTCCCTTCAGAGCCTGCCCCAGCTGCAGAGAGCTGCCCTTCCCAAAATGATGCTCTTCTTGAGGCAGCCCACATTTGGTGACTATACACGGTGGCTATAGAAAAGCCTGACTGTAGACCTGCAGATGGTATGGTGGTTGGTGGTTAAGGAGGCTGGATCCCATATGACAGCTATGTAGTTCAAGTTGTTCAAGTCCTGGACCAAGAAGCTTGAAAAACACACCAGAATTGTGTTCATGCATGCTTAAAATACAGAGAGGAGAATGGAGGAGAAGGGATCGCGGCAAGGCCACACTCTTTGGGGGGTGATTTCTCACTTTATCTCACTCAAAACCTATAGCACATTAAAAAAAAAAAACAATAAAAATGCTAGACAACTTTATCCCAGTAAAGGACACTCTGGTGGACAGCACCCTCCCAGAGCTCTCTGCCAGGTTTGTCTGGTTGCATTAGTGTTACTCCTGTCTTGGGTCAATACTGCTTCCTGCCCCTTCCTCCCACAGACATGGAGCCCTAATAAACAACTCGCACTCCAAACTTTGTCTCAATGCCTGCTTGTGGGGAACCCAACCTGTGACTGCCATAATGCTCTTGGATGACGGGGTGGGGCCTAGGGTATGGTTTGACTGCTATTGTGTGTTTTTCTGTTCACAGTCTGATTCCCGTAAATGGACAAGAAGAATTTTCCTTGGGTCTGGGAGGTGGAAACAAAGAATTTAAGAATCAGGACGTGCCTTTTTCTAGAAGGCAATAGAGCTAAGGGGGAGAGGAAGATTCTGTTTAATGATTCTGGGCTGGCTGGTGGCATAGTGGCAACGTGCTGCTCTGTGTTCTGGATGTACATGGAAAGGTCCAGGGTCCACACCCCAGGGCCTTCTGGTAGAAGCCAGGTGCATGCACGTGTGCCAGTGATTAGAACTGGGTAAGGCTGGGGATGGATCACAGTGTGGGACCTTGACCTCGCTGGGGGTATTTCTATCTCTATCTCTCTGTCTTTCATGGAAAAAAAAAATACACTTAAAAAAACTCTGTAACAAAGCTGAACAAGTTTCCCAGGGAATTAACTACAGTTGGTCATCATTATTTCAAAGCTATAATATTTAAAGGTTACTTTTTTCCATTCAATATTAAAAAATAAAAAAAGCCCCCAAATAAAAAGACTTCTCATCCCCTCTCAACTAGCCAAATGCAAAAGGTCCATTTATTGCTCTTTGCTTTCTCTGATCATTCCAGTGCAACCAAGAACTTGCAAAAGATCTTTCTTAGACTGGCAGTTCCTCCTCCAAAACAGTTCATGATGCTCCCTAAGCTGTTTAAGATCCCAAATAAATGAACTGTCTGCAGGAGATCCAAGAAAGGCAGGTGGCTAGCTCACTGTCATTCCCCTGAATTATGCAGGGAAAAGTTCAAATCCTAGCTTGACTGTCCCTTTCTCAAAAGACTTCAGTCATTTTCTCTGCCACGTTTAGCTGTATGCAGTTAAGGAAACAAACTACATTTAGTGCTGGTTTTAGAAAAGCATACTTAGGACAGCGTGGCTGCTGCTGCTTTCTGCCTGCACACCAAGCTTTGTCCATCCTCCTCCTCTTTGGAAGCATCCCTTTTCCCTTTAGGGAATGTGTGTACTGGACATGCTGCCAAATATACTGTCTACCACCACCATGCCCCCTCCTTGCCACAGTCACCACATACTCACCCCAAGGGCAGGTAGGTAGCTGACCAGACTATTCCGTCCCTCCCCACCCCACTGCTCCCAGAGGTACCAGACACTGTGATATGGTGCAAAGACAGATCTGGGCTATCGAATCTCAGGTATGACTATTTGAAGCCTTAAGCAAGTTTCTCAGATGAATCTTCTGTCTTGTCATTCATCAATTAGTGAGTAATGTGACCTCATTTATAGGGTAGCTAGTTTGTGGACGAGGATTCCATGAAATTATGGATAAAGCATGGCAGACCACATCCTGAAGGCTTACAAATGTCCAATCACTGCTAGTTGCTCTTAGCATGTCCTTGTACTTTGTGACATGCCTATGAGGTTAAGAGTTCTCATTCAGAGTGCACAGAACCAGTAACAGGCCCACAGCTAGTGAGGACCAAACTGAAATCCCACTCAGGTTTGTCTAGTTTGTCTGGCTGGTGCACCTTCTCCTCATCACACCAGACTGCCTCCAGTGGGTGACGATTCTCCAGGACAGTCAAGCTTTGAGGGTGGGGGATGCTCCTTCACTTTGGTTTCTCTAGACTTAACTAGTAGCTGATTCCTGTTTGTAACCAGGACATTCTTGGAAAAGTCCCTAAGGAGAATGTGGCCTGAAGGCTCCATATAACAAGCCCACATCAGGGATAAGGTGTAAATTTTGGTACAGGACTGTGATTTAAGGCACAGAGGGTGCCTATGGTGGATGCCAAGGCTACCAGGGATGCCACCATGTCCTGCTCCCCCTGCAGGTTCTCAGCTTTTAAGTTAGTGAGGATACAGAGTAAACACCATCTCTGGGACAGAGGTGGTCCTCACAGCTTGGGCGTTCCATAGCTTCTTCCTCCCAACCTCTATTTTAGGAGTTCAGAGTACAGCATCCAGAAGGTGGTCTTATGAAACAGATAGAGAGTTTCTGTAATAAAGCTCTTCATGTGACTCACTATTTCCAGGTCTTCCCACCCTGAATTTATTTTACAAGGAGTCTCAAAAAGTTCATGGTATGGGAACCAGCAGTTAGCGTAATGGCTATGTCGCTGGACTCCCATGTAGTCGACTGC
>NW_006159645.1:51520-72362 GCF_000334495.1 Tupaia belangeri chinensis
TGTCTCTATGTCTCTGTCTGTCTGGCGAGCGCACGCGCCCTATAGCAAAAACCTCTCCAAAAAAAAAAAAAGTTCATGGTAAATGCACATCAGGAAAAAACTATGCATGAATTTAAACAATTTTTTTGCACCAAAATAAACTCATACTAACTTGTTATAACAAGTCTGAAAAAAAATCTAATCTGAGACACTAAGAAAGATAAGATGACAGGTGGAAGAGAAATCCCTATCAGAGCAATATGAATTCTGCTAAAAGTGAAGCAAGGACAAACATCAAATTTATGGTGACGCTTGGGTAAAAGAATGGTGAAATCACTAATGCTTTGAAAGCTGAACAAGTTTCCCAGGGAATTAACTACAGTTGGTCATCATTATTTCAAAGCTATAATATTTAAAGGTTACTTTTTTCCATTCAATATTAAAAAATAAAAAAAGCCCCCAAATAAAAAGACTTCTCATCCCCTCTCAACTAGCCAAATGCAAAAGGTCCATTTATTGCTCTTTGCTTTCTCTGATCATTCCAGTGCAACCAAGAACTTGCAAAAGATCTTTCTTAGACTGGCAGTTCCTCCTCCAAAACAGTTCATGATGCTCCCTAAGCTGTTTAAGATCCCAAATAAATGAACTGTCTGCAGGAGATCCAAGAAAGGCAGGTGGCTAGCTCACTGTCATTCCCCTGAATTATGCAGGGAAAAGTTCAAATCCTAGCTTGACTGTCCCTTTCTCAAAAGACTTCAGTCATTTTCTCTGCCACGTTTAGCTGTATGCAGTTAAGGAAACAAACTACATTTAGTGCTGGTTTTAGAAAAGCATACTTAGGACAGCGTGGCTGCTGCTGCTTTCTGCCTGCACACCAAGCTTTGTCCATCCTCCTCCTCTTTGGAAGCATCCCTTTTCCCTTTAGGGAATGTGTGTACTGGACATGCTGCCAAATATACTGTCTACCACCACCATGCCCCCTCCTTGCCACAGTCACCACATACTCACCCCAAGGGCAGGTAGGTAGCTGACCAGACTATTCCGTCCCTCCCCACCCCACTGCTCCCAGAGGTACCAGACACTGTGATATGGTGCAAAGACAGATCTGGGCTATCGAATCTCAGGTATGACTATTTGAAGCCTTAAGCAAGTTTCTCAGATGAATCTTCTGTCTTGTCATTCATCAATTAGTGAGTAATGTGACCTCATTTATAGGGTAGCTAGTTTGTGGACGAGGATTCCATGAAATTATGGATAAAGCATGGCAGACCACATCCTGAAGGCTTACAAATGTCCAATCACTGCTAGTTGCTCTTAGCATGTCCTTGTACTTTGTGACATGCCTATGAGGTTAAGAGTTCTCATTCAGAGTGCACAGAACCAGTAACAGGCCCACAGCTAGTGAGGACCAAACTGAAATCCCACTCAGGTTTGTCTAGTTTGTCTGGCTGGTGCACCTTCTCCTCATCACACCAGACTGCCTCCAGTGGGTGACGATTCTCCAGGACAGTCAAGCTTTGAGGGTGGGGGATGCTCCTTCACTTTGGTTTCTCTAGACTTAACTAGTAGCTGATTCCTGTTTGTAACCAGGACATTCTTGGAAAAGTCCCTAAGGAGAATGTGGCCTGAAGGCTCCATATAACAAGCCCACATCAGGGATAAGGTGTAAATTTTGGTACAGGACTGTGATTTAAGGCACAGAGGGTGCCTATGGTGGATGCCAAGGCTACCAGGGATGCCACCATGTCCTGCTCCCCCTGCAGGTTCTCAGCTTTTAAGTTAGTGAGGATACAGAGTAAACACCATCTCTGGGACAGAGGTGGTCCTCACAGCTTGGGCGTTCCATAGCTTCTTCCTCCCAACCTCTATTTTAGGAGTTCAGAGTACAGCATCCAGAAGGTGGTCTTATGAAACAGATAGAGAGTTTCTGTAATAAAGCTCTTCATGTGACTCACTATTTCCAGGTCTTCCCACCCTGAATTTATTTTACAAGGAGTCTCAAAAAGTTCATGGTATGGGAACCAGCAGTTAGCGTAATGGCTATGTCGCTGGACTCCCATGTAGTCGACTGCAGTTCGCGTCCCAGACCCGGTGGCTTAAAACTCATGCCGGGCACGTGTGCATGTGTGCCCAAGATCCTGGGAGGAGAATGGAGGAAAAGGGATTGCGGCGTGACCATCCCCTCTGGGGGGTGATTTCTAGCTTTCTGTCTCTATGTCTCTGTCTGTCTGGCGAGCGCACGCGCCCTATAGCAAAAACCTCTCCAAAAAAAAAAAAAGTTCATGGTAAATGCACATCAGGAAAAAACTATGCATGAATTTAAACAATTTTTTTGCACCAAAATAAACTCATACTAACTTGTTATAACAAGTCTGAAAAAAAATCTAATCTGAGACACTAAGAAAGATAAGATGACAGGTGGAAGAGAAATCCCTATCAGAGCAATATGAATTCTGCTAAAATTGAAGCAAGGACAAACATCAAATTTATGGTGACGCTTGGGTAAAAGAATGGTGAAATCACTAATGCTTTGAAAAAAAAAGAAGTTTACATGTACAATGCCCCAGAGAAATCAACATTTTACAAATATTGGGTTGTTGGAAAAGTCACAATGCATTTTCGTACAGCAAAATATGAAAACGTATGTCATGGATTTTCTGATGACCCAACAGATAACTTGTTTTAAGATGGAATGAGATAATGTTGAAGATGACACCTCCAGTGGCAGGCAGACTAATTACTGACGAAAAAACTAATCTTGTCTTTGTCGTTACAAGGATCAAGGATTAAGAGCAGCAACACGGCCAACACTGTAGACATCTCAACAGTCTCAGTTTACACAATTGTGACAGAAGAACTAAAAGGTTCCAGGCTCTGGCTCAGAGGCCTCTCTGAACACATCAGACACACTTAAGCCCATGACCTGGGGCTGGCTGAGGCTTGGGTTGGATCACAGCATGAAGACCCTTCTGGGGTCACTGTCTCTCTGTGCCTCCCCTCTCTGTCATTCTTGCTCTAGCAAGAAAAAAAAAAAAACTAAAAAAATTAAAGTTGAGCAAACTTTTTGCTCAGTGGGTGTTAAACTACTGTGCCCAGATCAGTTGCAGACAAGAGCAAAGCTTTCCATGGAAATTTTAAACATGTGGAATCAAGATCACAAAGCATTTCTTCAAAGAATTCTAACAACAGATGACACATGGCTTTACTAGTATGATCCTGAAGACAAAGCACAATCAAAGCCATGGAGAGGTGGAGGTGGGCCAGTCAAAGCAAAAGCAGACAGTTCTCAAGAGCTAGGGCCATGGAACAGATTTTTTAGGATGCTCAAGGTTATTTTACTTGTTGACTCTCCAGAGGTCCAAGGAACAACATTTGCTTATTATGAGAGTGTTTTGAGTGTTTCAGCTGAAGCTTAAGCAGAACAACACCCAAGAACGCTTTGCCAATGAGTCCTCTCCACCACAACAGCGCTCCTTCTCATTCCTCTGATCAAACGTGGGCAATTCTGACTGAGTTTCAATGGAAAATCATTAGGTAAACACCTCACAGTCCTGACTGGCTCCTTCTAACTTCTTTTTGTTTTCTAATTTTAAAAGAACACTCATTTCCCCCTGTGAGTATCCTTTAAAAAATACTTTATCGATATGGTTAAACTGCCTTGGAATTCTTCAGAGATGCACTAAGTGACTGATTCTTTAAGGATAGACTAAATGATCATATCATTGCATACAAAAGTGTCTGTTTTAGTCCATTTTTGCATTACTAGCAGAAGTATCTAAGGTTGAGTGGTCTGCAAAGAAAACACAAGTTTATCTGTACAACTTGTGATTCTGGTTGCTAGAAATTCCATAGGAGTAGGCCCACAGCATGTCTGACAGAAGCACAGGGATGGGGGTGTGTGCAGAAAGAGAAGCTTTGGACAGGTCTCTCTCTTTCGTAGTAACCAGATCTTTCAAGAACTAATCCCTTTGTGTGAGATCTAGAAGTCTCTGGATCTAACAAGATACCATTAATCTATTCATGAAGAGTGTTGCCTCTTCACAATGAACCAACCACCACCCACTCAGCCTCACCATCTTTCATCATCAAATTCCAAAATCGAAATTCTGGGGCCAGCAGGTTATGTGGAGGTTGAAGCAGCCGGAACCCACTGCGACATTCAAATCCTGGACCAGTGGCTTGAAAATCACACCAGATGTGTTTATGTATGTGCCTAAAATCTTAAAAGGAGAATGGAGGATAAGGGGTTGCAGTTAAGCCATCCACCCTGGGAGAGGAGATTTCTCACTTCCCTCTGTCTCTGCCTCTCTCTGGCAAGTGCACATGCCCTATGACAAACCCAAACAACAACAAACAAAACATAAAACTCTGGTGGACCAATCATAGCAATGTCTTGAACTTGACAGAGCTCATGTTGAGAAATAAAGTTTATATTTTTAATTTTTATCTTTTAATTCTACTTTTTCCATGAAATTTTAAGTCTCCTTTGATTGCTGTCATCTTAAATTTCCCAACAAATAACTTTGAAAATGTATTTATAATCCTTCGATCCTCCTTCTCCCTCCCCCCACACTACTTAAACAATGCTCCTGCATCCCTTAGCCTACCATCAAGACCCTACAATTCCTTTCCATTTTCTTTCCCAGTTCTCATTTTCCAAGCTCCAGACTACGCACTCTGCCCCATGCCCTTCCCTGTAGTTTTATCCACGGCTCTGTTCATTGTGTTCTCTCTGCTCATGTTGGCCAATGTCAACATGTGTTCTTCTGTTATAATAATCCCAAAAGTCTCCAGATAAAGCTGTATCTTTTCTTAACATTAAGTGAGCCTGGCCTCACCACCAACTAAACTCCAGTACCTCTTTAAAAGACCCAATATTGGGACCAGCAGTTAGCATAATGACTATGCCGCTGGACTCCCATGTAGTCGACCGCAGTTCATGTCCTGGACCTGGTGGCTTAAAAACTCACACCGGGCACGTGTGCGTGCGTGCCCAAGATCCCGAGAGGAGAATGGCGGAGAAGGGACTGTGGTGTGGCCATCCCCCAGGGGGGTGATTTCTCGCTTTCTGTCTCTCTGTCTCTCTCTGTCTGGCGACCACACGTGCCCTATAGCAAAAACCTCTCCAAAAAAAAAAAAAACCAAACCAAACAAAACAAAAAACAACAACACAAAAAAACCAATACTCTCTCATCTACAGGAGGTGGTCACCATGCGTGTGATTCAGAGCTAACACCAGATGGGAAATACATTCTTTCTTGGGTCTGCTTTAATTATGGTAGACATGTGTACAGGCTCCAATTTTAATGGTACCAGCATTATTCCAGTGGTGGGTATGATTGTGAAGTGGAAAAACATTGGCTGGAAGCCAAGAGGCCTAGAATCTTATCTTAGCTCAGGCATGAAACAGGTAGAAGACTTCAGGGAAGTTACTTAACCTCTGGGTCTCAGCGTCCTCATCTGGAAAATGAGATCTAAAATTTATTCCAGCTATAACATGCTACCTAGCTGAGATAATCCTACTTGTAATTATGGAATAAGCCTGAATTGATACTGATGTCGAAAACAAAACAAAACAAAATAATGATGGCTTGTACTAGAATCAGGAAAGTTTAACTAGTTAAAAATGATGCCAAACTCATCACAGCAGAAGTCACACAATAAGATTTAATCATTAAAATTAATCAATGACTCAGCCTATTCTTTCGATATAGACACGGACGATAAATATCTTAGTAAAAGATATTTTCAGTAAAATATAGAAAAAAAGGAAATGGTTTCATTTCCTTCTACAGGACATTTAACTTAATGAAGTTTATGCTAGAAAAAATATTCTTAGAAAATTTATCAGTGTGGTTATTATTCTGATGATAATTTTTTTTTTGGAGAGGTTTTTTCACTATAGGGCGCGTGCACTCGCCAGACAGATAGAGAGAGACATAGAGAAAGAAAGCGAGAAATCACCCCCCGGGGGGATGGTCACGCCACAATCCCTTCTCCTCCATTCTCCTCTTGGGATCTTGGGCACACACGCACACGCGCCCGGCATGAGTTTTAAGCCACTGGGTTCGGGACGCGAACCGCGGTCGACTACGTGGGAATCCAGCGACATAGCCATTACGCTAACTGCTGGTTCCCTCTGATGATAATTTTTAAATTTCTAAATGTGAAGTCAAAATTTCTATGGGGCTAACATGCTGATTCAATGATGTAAAAACCAAATGCCCTGCCTTCCAAAAGCATCAACCCAGATCACGAACAGTAACTCTGACATTTGGAAAAGGGCACAGAAAGACCCCAAAAGGAGCAGCCGGGTGGCCCTGACAGCGACGATCATGAGTCATCAGCAGTCAAGGAGGATGAGGAATAGACTTCTGGGACCCAGAGGTAACGCGACTAAAGGCTCAGTCAACCTCGATGTCGATCGCCTCTCAGCCGGAGCAGGACATTCTGCACAGTGTCTGCTCTTTGTCTCTCTCTCTCCAAATCCATGGAGATAACGACAGGTACACTATGGGGTGGAAGTGCCCTCCAAAAAGTTCATGAAAAAACACTGTGAAAACACTGTGCATGAATTTCAACATCGTTTTGCATTCAAATAAAATCGTACTTGAATTCCACTTTTCCAGAAAATTTGTAAAGTCCTTATGTAACAAATATATGTAACTATGGAGAGCTATGACACTTGTCACTGTATTGCTTAACTAATTGAGCCCTTCTGGGCATTAATGAAACAAATATATTTCAATTTTTAAAATATTTATTTATTTATTATTGAGTTTGCTATAGGGCACGTGAGCTCCCTGGAGAGAGATAGAAAGTGAGAAAGTAAACCACCAGTTCTAAGACTTGAACCATAGCCAGCCATGTGGGAGTCCAGTGCCCCAACCACCACACCACCTGCTGGTCCAATATTTCTAATATTTTTTTTTTTGAGAGGTTTTTGCTACAGGGCACGTGCGCTCGCCGGACAGACAGAGAGACAGAGAGACAGAAAGCGAGAAGTCACCCCCCCAGGAGGGATGGCCACGCCGCAATCCCTTCTCCTCCATTCTCCTCTTGGGATCTTGGGCACACATGCACACGCGCCCAGCATGAGTTTAAGCCACTGGGTCTAGGACTCGAACCACGGTCGACTACGTGGGAGTCCAGCGACATAGCCATTACGCTAATTGTTGGTCCCAATATTTCTAATTTTTGCTAGAAGATATCTGAGAGAGAAAATTCAGACAAACCACAGCTCAGAAAGTAGGCTATCCCTGATAACCTAACAAGGCAGCATCCGATTCTTAGAGTCGTAGGGAACTGAGAACTCACCACCCTCAGCCCAGAGTCAGCAAGGAGCAACACATGGCATTCATGCTTCATCTGCTCCCTGTGGCTGGCTGGAGCTGCATTTGGCTTCATGGGCATTGCTTGGTGTGAAAACACGGGGAAAACTGCTCCCTCTCTCGGTATCCTGTTCCTCCCCTGGGAGAGCTGTCATCCCTTTAAGTGGACATTTTTGGTAACCATCGGGAGACAAATCTACTCTGGTTTCAATTTTTTAAATTAAAAGCTGTGGCGTTTGGCAGAGAGCGGGGTTTCTTTTTTGGCATTCACATACACATGCTTCTGTTTTGTGTGTCTAATGCTGAAAAGCAAGTCCATGGCTAAGGTCCGTTTTCTTCATTATCAGACGCTTGACGTTTGGACAGTGTTCCCAGATCTGACCGCACAGAGAATGCCTTTGTTCACACAAGAGTTCCTTTCCCTCCTACATGCCCCTCGTCCATGCACCACCCCAGTCCCGCACTGAGGCTCCACAGGGAAGGATCTCTGCCAACATTCGAAAATCACCTACGGAAAATGCAGGTCCCTTGCTGCATGGTAAAACGCTCCCTATCACAAACATATGTGCGCCATGCTTCTTTTGTTACCCGTTTTTTGGCAGCCAGAGAAGTGCATTTCATCATTTCATCTCCAAATGTGTTTTACATTCACGAGAAGAGTCAGCGGACTTAGTGCGATACTCGCCACCAATTTCTGACTGGCGGCCAAGTCCTTTTCCCACCTCTGTGGCACATGCTGCCCTGAAGCAGCAATCTGGCCTCCCAAGCCGAATGTCTTACGCAAAATGCCAGGCAGGACACATGTGCAATGCAGACGCTGGAGCCTTTCCCGAGGCCGGTCCAGGGATGTCAAATAACAGGTGGTGGAGGCATCCAACAGAGAATTTTGAGTTGACCAGAGTGTGCCTGGTGAGAAGCTCATCACAAAGTCATGAGGCAGACAGGGGGAGATGACATGTCCAACGCTCCCTGGCAGCCTAACTTTCAAATTTGCCCTTCTTGGCCCAAACATTAATATTCCAACTTTCCCCAGGGGTTGATTTTCAATGCAACATTTCTCCTGACCTTGATGTTTACTATGAATAATTTCCCTTCTCTAATATGTAATCTTGTGAGTGATCCAGGATAATAATAATAATAATAATAATAAATCATAATAGGAAAACGTGCTATGAGCCACCTACTGTCCTAAGTGTGTTAGCTATTTTAATACTCTCAATGGTTCTATGAGGATAGCCCAGACTTGGTGGTTCACACAATAGGAATTGATTTTGCTCAGGCTGCGACTTGTGGGAACTCACAAAGGGTATGCCAAGGTCAAGGTGCTAGCCAACATGGTTTCTTATTAGGGTACTCTTCTTGGCTTGAGGACAACAGTTTTCCTGCTGGGTTCTCACATGGCACAGAGAGCAAGCAAACACATTTTCTGGTATCTGTTCTTACGTGGATACTTATCAAATGAGGGTCTTACCTTTTGACTTTATTTAACCTTAATTACTACCTTAATGGCCCCATCTTCATATACAAACACACTGTTGTAGGGCTTCAACATAGGAATTGGACGAGGGAGCAAAATTCAGTTCATAGCAAGTAGTTATTGCTGAAATTTTAGAAGTCATAGATGAGGCCCAGATGTGGTGGCTCAGGGGGCTAAAACACTGTGTCCCATAGGTTGGGGCCACATAAGAGGCTGGGGTTTGACTCCTGGTCCAACCTAAAAACTGAATGTGGTGGCATGCACCTGTCATTCCAGCTGGGATGCTGAAGCAGGACAATCACAACATAGCAAGATTGTCTTTGCGGGAAAAAAAGAAAAGAATCTTTAAAAGAAATCACAAGGCCAGACAGCGGGGAAGCAGTAAAATGTGATTCTCTGCAAGGCAGAGCCACATGGATGGTTACTGGTTCATAATCTCTACACCTCCCTGAGCACATGGAGCACATGTGTGTCCATGAGCCGGGCCAGCTAAAGCTGGGGTGTGGGGTAGATCCCAGCATCCTGACCCTGTTGAGGTGCTAAATCTTTGTCTCTCTACATGTATCTTTCTCACTTATGGAATAAAAAAACAAACTTTGAAAACAAAACTACAATTTTTAGAAAACAACAACAAAAAAGAAAACCTTAAAGAAGTCAGGAAGGATAAATAAACAACAACAACAACAACAAAAAAAACCCCACAAAAAGTAATCAATCATCTTTAAAGGAGCAGCAATCTAATTAACAGCTGACCTCTCACCAGAAGTGAGACGAGTGAGACAAGTCAGAGGAAAACAGAGTGAATTCTTTTATGTACTGAAACACGTTCACTGCCAAGCTAAAATGATATTTCATGGAAACTGTCCTGCACAATTGGAGACAACACAAACAAATTTGCAGATAACAAAAATACTGAAACTGTGGTCAATATTACTTCACAAAAATCAACACTACAGGGATTTATTTAGGTAAAGAAAAAGAATTCCAGTTAGAAGCATAAAAATGCAAGAAAGATTGAAGAGCAACTGAAAGAGTAAATATGCAGGCCATTCTAAGGGATTCCTGGCTATACAAAATGCTATAAATAGGGCCAGTAGGTGACATGGAGATTAAGGCACTGGATCCGCATGGCCGAGTACACTGGTCAACTCCCAGACCTGGTGGCTTGAAAATGACACCAGGCATGTGTGTGTGTGTGTGTGTGTGTGTGTGTGTGCATGCAATAACTCCTAAGAGGTGAATGGAAGGGGGGGATTGTGAGTGGCGATCCCCCCTACGGGTGATTTCTCACTTTCTCTCTTTCTCTCAAAACAAATCATAAAAATGCTTTAAATAATGTCTGTGTTAAACTGTATTGTTGTTTTAATGGTAACAAAGAAGCAGGAGAGTAGATAAAGAAATTAAAGTATTCCAAGATTCTTGCATTTGCCTGGAAAGTGGCAAAATTCTAATATATATTATAATTAAGTAAGTCTAGGATTGATGTTGTATTATCTAGAATAATTGCTAAATAAGATTAAAAGAATGTATAGAAAACAAGATTATGAATGAGAAAAATAAAATTAGATATAATATTTGAATAACACAGAAGAATGCAATAAAAAGGAATATAAAACAAGTGGGACACGTAGAAAAGAAATAGTAAAACAATAGCTTTAAACACAAATATACTACTAATTGCATTAAATGTAAATGAACTATTCCAATTTAAAAAAAATTATCTGGGATGGGACTATTAAGCAAATAATCCCACTATATACTGCTTAATAGAAAACCTCTTAATATAAGAATACAGAAAGATTGAAAGCAGAGTACTGAAAAAATATATCCTATGAAATATGAATCAAAAGAAAACTGCCTTAATTATACTATTATTAACAAATTAGATTTTAGAGCAAGAATTATTACTACAGATGGAAAAGGACATTTTAGAAGAACAAAAGATTTAACTTTAGGAACATGTTACATTTCTATTGTTATATGCAGTTAACAACACAAAAGAAATACAAATATTGGGTTGTTTGGGAAAGTTGTGACGCATTTTTGCATAGAAAAATACGTCAGGACCTTCCTGACAGACTAATACATAGAAAAGTTGTCAATTATAGTCAAAGATTTTAACTGACTGTAAACTGATGGAACAAATAGAAAAAAAGAAAAAAAAACAATAGAAAAAAAAAAGAGAGCAAGAAAAGGAAAAATTGAAAAAATTTGAAAAATAAAATTGGGGGCTGGCAGGTGGTGTGGTGGGTAGCGGTCCTGGACTCCTACATGGCTAACAGCGGTTCAAGTCCTGGACTTGGTGGCTGGCTCTTTCTCATTTTATCTCTCTCTCTCTCTCTCTCGTTCTGTCACTCTCTGGTCAAATAAATAGTTAAATAAAAAAAAATTCTTTAAAAAAAATTGTTAAACTTGTCCTGACGTATAAAGCACTTCAACCAACAACTGCAGAATACACATTCTTTATCAGTGTACAAGAAACATTAGCCAAAAATAACCATTTTAGGGTCATAAAGCAAGTTTCAAATCATTGAAATCATAAAGAATATGCTTTCTCACTTCAAAGGAACAACAAAATATATGTTTTTTGCTAGAAATAAATGCAAGTATAGAAGACTCAAACTGTTTGGAAACTGAGCAAAATACTTTTAAATAACCCATTGGTCAACTGGAAAAAAAAAACCACTATGGAAAAATATAAATAATTTTTAACTAAATTATTAAAATGAAAAATTTTAGGGTGCACTTAAGGACCTACTTAGCAAATCATCACACTGCATACATATATTAGAAATAAAGACTGAAATTTATGATTTAGGTATGATCTTAGAGCTTTGTTGGGTTTTTTTTTTTGAGGGATTTTTGCTATGTGGTTCATGTGTTCACCAGAGAGCCAGAAACATCATCCCCCAGGGAGGACGGCCATGCCGCAATCCCTTCTCCTCCATACTCTTTTCAGGATTGTGGGCATCACGCACACGTGTCTGGCCCGAGTTTCAAGTCACTGGGTCCAAGACTTCAACCAAATATTCAAAGGAGTCCCCTTTTATCTGTAGTTTCACTTCCTATGGTTTTAGTTACCTGTGGTAAATCATACTCTGAAAATAGGTGCGTGCAGTACAATAAGATATTTTTGGAGTGAAAAAGACCACTTTCATTACAGTATATTGTTATATTTGTTCTGTTGTATTATTGGTTATTGTTAAGCTATTATGCCTGATTTATGAATTAAACTTTATCACAGATATACGTGCACAGGATAAAACATAGTATAAATAGAATTCATGGTTTCAGGCCTGGGGGGTCTTAGAACACATAATTTACAGATAAGGGAGGACAACAGTACAATTTCAGATACTAGAGAAGGGACATGTCCCCAATCATTTTATAATCTCAAGACCAGCAAAGGACACTATAAGAAAGGAAAATTACAGGAATCACACCTGACCCCTAAAGTACAGGTTGCTCTAGAGGTGTCAGCTAGAGAGATTTTATTCTGGGGTTTGACATGATCATAGATTTGCTAGAAGAGATTATGGTGAATCTATCTCATGTAATTTGTCTAATTTCCCTTTCTTCTCTAGCAGACTGTAATTCTCTCACTACTCAACTCTTTGGGTTGAGTACTATCTTCCTAGTTGTCTCCTCATCTTGTGAACAACGCCTGAACTTCTGTCTGGTTTTACATTAGGCCCTGTGTACTTCCGCATGAACTCAGACCACTCGCCTCTGTGGGAAGCAAGGCTGCAGAAGACTCATGGTGGCTGTTGTATGACGTAGAGCCAGGTATTCAGCATTAATTTTCAATCCTACTATCCCATTCCCACAAGTGTTTTCATACCTGATAGAAATCATCCACTTGCCGTACATAACCAGCCACTTCAAGATCTGATTTAAAGATCTTCCAAACTTTTCTTTCCACCTTCCTGTATTTCTGGGACCCTTTCCAGTCCATGGCCATCAAGGAGCGCTCTGGGGGGGGCCCTGCCACAATAATATCCAGTTGGCCATTGTAGATCAACACCTGCAATAAAAAGGAGCCATCAACAGAAGCAGGATTCAGCAGCTGAATCTACTGAGGTATCAACAGCAAAGTAAACTAGAGAGAAAAGGGAAGGGGAGCTTCTCTGACAGCTTTTGACCTGACTCAGAGGCTAGCCTGGCAGATAGATGGGGCTCTGTCTTCCAGCAGACCATACACACCAACAATCTGAAAGAACCGCAAGCCTTGTATCCATCATTACATTCTTCAAGATTGACTGTTCATAGTAATCTGCAAAAAGGCCCCCTTCACTGCAAAAACATTTGTGCCATATTATATATTTTACTAAAACTACGAAATAGTATATCCTAGGATTTTCATGAAGTCTGCATTTCATTAACTCTGATTTCAGGCATTACAGTAGCTGGCAAGCTGGGCATTCTCTTGGGTGTTGCTAATCCATATTGCCCTCCCCCCCACCTTGATTTCTGAGGCAACTATAATATTTTGAGGCAGACAGATAGTCGCAGGTGCTTCAAATTCATTGCTCATTGGAGGCAGCTATGCCTGCCATGCCGCTTCCAAACCTTCCTTTTCTTAAAAATCCCTTCTCCACCATTCTCCTCCTGGGATTTTGGGCATGCATGCACACATGCTCAACATGAATTTCAAGCCAACCAAGCTGGGACTCAAGCCATGGTTGGTTTTCTTAAATACAACAGCCACTTGTCAACAGTGAGGAATGTCCTTTCTTCTCAGAATACTTTTTTTCCCCCCAAAACTGATGGTAATCATAGGAGAAATAATACTGAGGCAACTCTTCTCTTTTTTTTCCCAATACAATTTTCTTGAAAAATAATTCAGATAACCACCCAAAGCTAACAGAGTTGTGAAGCTATTAGAAACAATATACAATGGAACTACTCCTGAGAAAGACAATGGTCAATTCTTTGCCCAAAGACTTTAAAGATGTTGTGACTCTTTGTTCAATAACCCCCGTTTTAAAAATATATTCTATGAAAACAGGCCAAAAGAATTTTTTTTTTTAATTAGGGGGCCAGAAGGTGGCATGTTGGTTAAGGTGGACTCCCACATGGCTGACCACGGTTCGAGTCCCAGACCTGCTGGCTTGAAATTCATGTTGGGTGTGCATGCATGCGTGCCCCAAATCCCAGGAGAATTGAGGAGAAGGAATTGTGTTGTGGCCATTCTCTTGAGGGGTGATTTCTCACTGTCCCTCTCATTGTCTCTGTCTCTCTCTGATGAGTATATGTGCTCTATAGCAAAAAACATTAAAAAAAGTATGTAACTGTATTCACTGAGACAACTAAACAAACATAATCTAAAGTTTATTCTAAAGAATCTAATTGGTGAGTAGTTAAGTATGCAAAAACAGAAAACTTCCTTGGAATATTGTAAAGTTATTTAAAATGTTTGGTTGAACCACCATGTAATGGGAAAACACTTAACACATAATGTTAAGTCTGAAAACTGAAAGTCAAATATAACATATGTCACAATTATGACTCTATAAAATAGGTATATACATTTACATATTTGGAATAAAATTTAAAAACAAATGAATAGAAATAACTAATTTAGAGGCTTGAGATCTGAGCAATTTACCTTTTGCTTTCTCCTTTTCTTATGCTATTTTTTATGTAACTAACATAGTGTTAATCATCATAATGTATGGCCACTCTACTCCCAGCAAGGAAGTTTTCATCCACTCATGTTACCTTTGATCTATTTGGAGCCTTAGATTTGGCCTGAGTGGAGATCTTTGGTTGAATCTTCAATTGGATATAAAATGTTCCATCACACATGTTTCCGTCTCTGCCTTCATGATGCAGGCTTCTTAAAAGGCTTAAACATAATTAAAAAGCCCAGGACTTTTACACACTCCAAATCCTGAAGCAGCAGTGGGACAGGATTCAGAATAAGATGAAAGAGCCCTGGGCCTCTCCTCCAGGAACACGGGGCCTTTCATGTTACTCAGTCTACCCAAAGGAAAAAAATCCTGATACATTTAAAGCCTCTCAAAACAAAAACAAAAACAAACAAACAAAAAAATGCAACTACTGCAACAATATTTGCATTTATACAAAGAAATTGCTCAAAGACTTCAGCCTATGCTAAACCTCCTTCAGCTGTTTTGGCCAACAGTATGGAAACAATTATAAATGATTAGTACCAGCAAACACGGCTAACATATTTCACCATTCTAGAAGGCTTGATTACAGCTGATTAACAAAGATAATCATTTATAAAGAAATTCCTCTTTTCTAGAATCAATGAAAACTGCTGATTAATTAGTAAATACACAATGTACTTATTATTATTTTTCCTCCCATGGCTACTTCATGCAGTTTACATTCTGGGTCACTCATAGCTACTTTTAGTGACTATCATCTCTCCATACTGATATCAATGTGAATTTTTCCATCCTTAGGGACAACAACAAAATCCCTAGGTTACAGCAAAAACAGGCTTACATGTCCAGCATAAAAGTACATGTTTGTTGAATTAAAGTGAAATAAATCCCACCCCTGAGTTATTTCCATTATTATCAAGACTCATTACAAAATAAGAACTCTTTGGAACAAAGCAGTGAAGAGCTGATCTACATAGTTTTGCTCAGGTGATGTGTAGAAGGCTTACTTTTTGCCATAGGGCGGGCGCCACCACACCCCTAGAAGGCTTACTTTTTGGAGCAAATGGAAATCTTTCCTTGCAGAACAAAGATAATATTTTTAACTTATAAAGGACACTATGTCAAATGCAATGACAACAACAAAAAGAAATCAGATTAATGACCAAGAGAAGTGATTTCAGAGCTAGCATTTAGGGTGACTGGCACCAAATATAAGAATTCCAGAGTTTTTCTTTTTATCTAAATGTCACATTTACTCTGCTTGGCCCCCACAGGAAGATCCCAGTTGGGTGACCATAGGCTAGATGAATGTGTCAGATATCCCAGGATCCAGGGACTGTGAGCAGGAGAAGCTAGGTGGCCATAGTATAAGGGTTGCCCTGGAACCAGGGAGCTATGTTGCTATCCACAACCTGACAGAGAAGATCAAGGACAGGACCTTTGGCCCAACATGTTGGCCAATCATGGATGTCCTCCCATTCATCCCCCTTCTCTCTGGATAGATTGACCAGCTGTCCTAGTTTGCTCTGGACTGAGGGGCATTGCAGTGCAGGGCTTCCAGGGCTAAACATAGGGCAGTCTAGGGCAAACCTACCCCTGAGGCTTGCTGGTATTTTAAGCAACAAGGTCTAAAGACAGAAGGGAGGAGACAGGGATGAATGCAGCTTTCAGTCACACTTCCCTGTCAGCAGTGATTCAAACTGAACAGGGAACCAGGAACGAACTGGCTGTAGTTGGTTTATGCTGACAGAGCAGGCAGGGCCCTGGACACCGCGGGTCCTTGCTTTCCTTTATGGTCTGCTGTGAGGCCCCAGTTAAGGAGCAAAGGCATCCCTTTCAGAGATGTTTTAATTCACAGGGGGCTGGCCTTAAGGAGCAAAGGCATCCCTTTCAGAGATGTTTTAATTCACAGGGGGCTGGCCATTGAGCTCATGGACATGGATGGTTATGCAATGACATGGAAAAATGCTTATCCTGTAAAAAAAAAAAAATCAATGAAAAATTGTGATTTTACTTATGTGTACACTATATCTACTATATTTTAAAAACATGCTTCAATCTTGGGAAAAGAACACGTGAAAACACTGGTAGTGAAGGGAGTTGAGGTATGGTTGATTTGTTTAGCTGAGCTGTTTCCTACATTTTGGTAAATATGGAGAGTGCTTCATAATGAAAAAAATAACAAAATGAACAATAGCACTAAGAGGTTGGCTCTTTTTGACAAAAGGTGGGTCTTTTGGGGGAATCATTTATGATTCTTTACATACTACAAACTCCCAATTTTTCCTGAGAAATAGGTAAAAAGCTTCACTTAGTTCATAGGCCATCTTCAAAAGCTCATTCTAGAACTCAAGCATTTACAAGTGATGGCATGAAGTGATTCAGATCATAGGTATCTTTTTCACTTTCACAAAAGGCAGAGGTGAAAAAAACTATGATGATGATTATTATTATTTACCACTTTTCAAAATACTTTCATGTACATATGGCTTTATTCTTTAAAAGGTAAGAATGAGAAGTATTAGACCATCTACCTCCACCTTACTATTAAAAAAAAAAATTGTGGGGACCAGCAGTTGGCGTAATGGCTATGTTGCTGGACTCCCATGTAGTGGACCGTGGTTCAAATCCCAGACCCGGTGGCTTAAACTCATGCTGGGCAAGTGTGGAAGCGTGCCAAGATCTCGAGAGGAGAATGAATGGAGGAGAAGGGATTGTGGCATTGCCACCCTCCCGGGGGGTGGGGGGTGGGTGGGAGGTGATTTCTCGCTTTTTGTCTGTCTCTCTCTTTCTAGCGAGCGCATTAAAAACAACAAAACTGATATTATGAGGTGCCAGACTGAGTCCTAGATCCCAGACTTCCACATTTCTACCTAGAATTTCATAAGAAAAAGGTAAATTCCTTCAAGCCAACAAGCATTTATTGACTCCCCACAGGTAAATATGTAGCACTAGCAAAAGCCTCTGGAGACTCAGAATTGGTAAAATGTGAGATGTAGTTTCTATCTCCAGTTCAGAAACTATCTTGGTCTGTTTTTTCCAACTCTAGTGACATCTCTCAGTCACTGCTCATGCTGGTTCCATGGGCAAGAGTGTGCACAAAGGGCATCCCTCAGGTGGCCAGAGATACTTTGCTTCTGTTGCAGGGTGTGACCTTCACTGAGCAGCTGTGGGATACCATCAGCTCCTTGAAAACAGGGACGCTGTTAGTGCTTGCTACATCTAAAGCGCTTGTGAGCTGCCTAGCACCCCACAGAGCATATTGATAATAGCAGGGTAAAGATTCCACTCTGAAGGGTTTGTGTCATGCTGCAGAGAAACTATAGGCTGTTTTCCTTGGTCTAGATCCATTTCCTTCCCCATGGTAACTACTTTGGGCCACTCTCAATGGATACAGCCCTGGTGGGATTATCAGTTACAGTGTCCTGCCCCCTCTGAGCAAGGGATGAGCACATGGTCTAATAAGTTAGTGCCATCAAATGCTCCTTCCCTAAAATGTGAATTGTGGGCACAGGGACACAGTGTCCCCATTTGTTTTGCAACCTAGATCTCCAGAATTTTCTCTGATCCCTATCTCTAAAATTTTTTTTTGTAGGACCAGCAGTTAGCGTAACGGCTATGTCGCTGGACTCCCATGTAGTCAACCACGGTTCAAGTCCCGGACCCAGCGGCTTAAACTCAAACTGGGCATGTGTGCATGTGTGCCCAAGATCCCAAAAGGAGAACGGAGGAGAAGGGATTGCAGCGTGGCCATCCCCCCTGTCCCGGGAGGTGATTTCTCACTTTTTGTCTCTCTGTCCCTCTGTCTTTCTGGCGAGCACACACGCCCTATAGCAAAAATCTCTCCAAAAAAAAAAAAGAAAAAAATGTTGTGTGTGTAAATTCTTTGACTTATCCTATCTTCCAGTCAGAGTTGACCAGAGTTGTTTCTGTTGCTAAAAACATGAAATACAAATTCATACCCTGTAGACCAGGGCCATACAGGCCAACATGCCAAAACCCCTAGATATGTGAGCTAATTACCAAGCCCTTCAGTTACCTTTTCTGGACAGGAAGATGGTAAGATCTATGCTGAATTGTAGTGAGACTGAATGAGATCATGCAGTTCTCAGAACAGTGCCAACACAGAACAGGACTGAGAAGAGTGTGCTCACTCAAGTTGATAATCTGACAATAATTTGAAAGACTGGACAAAGCGTTTCTTCTGGAATAGACCTTCAGACCATATGATGACCTTTTGTGTTAAATACTAAAGCCATTCACGCTTTCAGATAAGGACCATGGTAGGAGGACATCCAGCCAGGATAAACCCAAACTCTATATATTTAAATTCTTAATGTGAACAACATGACCTTAAACTCCTAATTTTAAACTATGGTAAAGAGTATAGCTTTTAAAAGAAAATTTTTGCATAGTACACCAGAATTCTCTTGTTTTTTTCTTATTATATTGCAGAAGCCATGCTAGCATTTAAAAATTCTGAGAAGGCAGGTATTCCTATACTATTTTAAACATTGGGAGACAGAGGTGCAGGAAGGTGAGCCTGTGCACCCCTCATCACCTAACAGGTGACAGAGATTCAGGTTCAGATCAGCCTGAATCCAAACTGTGTGCTTCTAAATCCTTGTTCACAGTGCCTTGCTGCCGGAGGTCCCTACCCACAGAAAAGAATACATTGATCAGTAGTTTATTCTATAGAGTTGACCCTTGAACATGCAGCTATTAGGCGTGCCAACCTCTGTGTAATTGAAAATCTGCATAGAACTCTTTAACTTCTCAAAATATTCCGGGACCACCCCCATACTCCAGTGCTTAAGAGACCTGGATCCAACATAGCCAGCTGCAGTTCAAATCCCAGCCCCGTGACGTGAAAAACATGGTGTGTGTGTGTGTGTGTGTGTGTGTGTGTGTGTGCCTAAACACAGTGAAAAACAGACGAGAACCGGCAGAAATCCTGTTACTGAGGTACACAATTGACTGGAGAGAGAAACTGTTCACACAAAGAAGAGGAGCACATGGGGTTCCAAGTGGAAGCTCTTCACACTCCAGCACATGCAATAGGAAGAGGAGGCGTATGGGAGCACAGTGTGTACACTGTAGTTAATTTTATGCAGTCATGATTTAATACTGCAACTTTGTTAAAATTTCTCTTTTTTAAAAAGAATTCTTTATTGAATTTTAGTTATTATTTTTGTTGATATTTCTTTAAAATTTGCTATGGGGCACATGTGCTCACCAGAGAGAGACAGAGAAAGAGACAGAGAGAGAAGGAAAGTGAGAAAGCAAGCCATCAGGTCAGGGACCTGAACTGCAGTCGGCCACGAGTGAGTCCAGTTCACCAACCACCACACTATCTACAGGTTCTTTATATTTTTCTTGACTGCGAAGTTTTTTGAAATTTCTAAAATACTTTTATTGACAAAAAAAATCTGTGTATCCTTGACCCATGCTGTTTAAACCCATGTTGTTCAAGGGTCAACAGTATTGCAATCCTATATGTAAGAGCAAATCTAAAGCACCTGTGAATTGCTTTATATTCATATATCTAACATAATGCGTGTAAAACACTCAGCATACCAAGCACGTACAAGGGAACCTTCAAAACCGTCATGGGAAATGTGTATTCTGAAAATCCTATGCATGGGTTTTCATTTTTTTTGCACAAAAATAAACTTGTACTTTAATTCCTTTTTCCCCCCAAATGTTTAAAGTCCCCTCATAGTAAATGTTATAGGATGTTAGCTACTACCATTATCTCCACATTTGAAGCAAGATAAAATACAGGATTTCCTCAACAATTTCCAAATGAAATGTTACCTGTGGATTAAAATGAAATTTAGGATGTCAGAGTTAGAATTCTAGTACAGTTGCACTGAGTCATCGATTTGACAAAACCAACAGCAGAAGCTTATCAAAGTAGCATGACAGTTGCAGGCAGAAGGCTTGAACTCCAGTCCTGGTTCAGATCTCAAGGCCTGTACTTACTGGACAATATTAGATACATCACGTCTTTGCTCTGAACCTTAATTTTCTCCTCTACAATGCAGAATATCAACACTGCACAGTAGTTGGTAAGGTCCAATAGGATACAAGATGTAAAATTTCCACTACATGAAAAGCAGGGTTTTATAAACATTTTTCTTAACTCTTTATCAAAGATAAATTGAAAAATAAGTTTCTATACTGAGTTATAAAGGCTTTATTTATTTATTTATTTATTTATTTATTTATTTATTTATTTATTTTGGAGAGGTTTTTGCTATAGGGCATGTGCGATTGCCAGTAAGACAGAGACAGAGAGACAGAAAGCGAGAAATCACTCCCTGGGGGGATGGCCATGCCACAATCCCTTCTCTTCCTTTCTCCTCTCGGGATCTTGGGCACGCACGCACACGTGCCCAGCGTGAGTTTTAAGCCAC